>NW_022158189.1:0-9173 GCF_003316985.1 Fusarium coffeatum
ATTATACTTATTATACTTATTAACTAATTATTTATTAGTTTTTAATATAAGTAAAAGCTTATTTTCTTATTTCTATATATATAGTAAATTTTATTACTTTATTCTCTAAGTATTATTTAAATAGTCTATATTCCATACTATTAATAATACTATATAGTTTTTATTATATATATTACTTAATATTTATTAAGAGATAGTTATTACTAATCTTACTTTACTAATATAAAGTATAATAGTAGGCTATATAGAATATCTATAAGATCTATTTGTAATTCCTATTACTAAAATACCTTTATAGATCTTAGTATACTATTAATCTTTAAATAGTAGTTTTTATATTCTATTTTTACTTAGTATTAATAGTATAGATATATATATTATTATTTTACATAGTTTCTATATATTCCTTAGCCTATCATATTACTTTACTAGTTTAGTTATCCTATTAGTCTTTATAATATAATTACTTAGTTTTATAGTTTTTTCTTCTTAATTATTTTAGTTTAGTATAGGTAGTATTTAAATAGATATTTATAGTCTTAATAGTATTAGTTAGGTTAAGTTATTTTAATAGGTATTTTATTAATTTACTTAACAACCTTTAGTCTTCTTATTACTTCTTAAAGTAATTTAATTATCTTATTTACTTATAAGGTAAGTAAGTTAGTAATTATTTTATTTATAAACTAATCTAGTTTTTATTAAATCTCTTTAAGTATAAGAGTATTATCTATATTAGAAATAGTTCTCTTTCCTTTTTAAGTAATTATAACTATATATCCTATAGGTATCTTTTACTAGTATAATAAGTTTTAAAAAAACTAGGTAAGTTTAATAGTAATATTATACTAAAGCTTAAAGAGTTTAAAATAAAGTTATAAGTAATAAGAAGTATTATTATTTTATATAGTTATTAATATAAAGATAGCCTATCTAGCAGGTTAACTTATAGCTTAATTTATTAGTACTAACTATAGCTACTAAACTTAACTATTACTAATATAGGAACTTCTATATATATAAGGCTACTATAAAAGATATAGTAACTTACCTTCTCTTTCTTCTTTCTATAATTACCTTAATCTTTAAAATACTTTCTTTCTTTTATAACTACCTTAACTACTAAAATACCTTTTACCTTAACTAATAAAATACTACTCCTAGTAAGTTAGTTTACCTTTAATTCCTAACTATTATACTATATTACTTATTAACCTATTTTATAGTAATACCCTCTTTATTTAATTATTATAATATTATATTAGCAATTAATATATAGGTATAATACTTTTACTACCTAGGTATAACTCTATCTAGGTATAACTCTTTAAGTACTTTAATTAGTTTAAAATATCCTACCTTACTACTACTTTTATAATCCTTATAAGGTATAATTATACCTAATAATCCTACTATCCCTATAAGAAAAAGGTTATTACTAGATCTAATTTAATATAAATAAAATAATAAGTAAATTACTTATTTTATACTTATATAAATAAATTTAAACTTTTTAATTTTAATTAATATATTATATTAATTTATTTATACTAACTTTTACTAACTTTTTATTCTTTATATACTTATACTCTTTACCTACTTATATATATACTTATAGTATTTTTAGCCTTAATATAAATTATATTATAAGTTTCTTAGCTCTTACTTTCTTATATTAAAGTTAACTTATTCTAACTTCTAGGTAAATAGCTATATTCTCTTCTTTAAAACCTAGGTACTTAAGACTAAGATACTTATAGCTAAGATATAAATACTAAATTACTTTCTTAAGATACTACTAAAGGTATAAGATTTACTAGTACTTTTTACTTAGTATTCTTAGGCTACCTTCTAAAAGATATAGTAATCTTTAAATTAAGAATCTTATAATATAAATCTTAAGATAGTATCTTATAAAGTTATTAGTAAAAGTAAATATTTTACTTTATAAAAGCTTTTATAAAGTATATATATAAGTAAATTATATAGTAATATAGTATACTAAGCTTAGTTAAAATAAAATACTTATTTATATATAAATTAAGTAGTTTAAAATTAAAATTCTTTTTAGTTAGTAATACCTTATATACTTATTAATATTAAATATTAATAAGCTTTAGATATTTTAATAATATAATAAATTAAAGCTTTCTTAAGTAGTTAAAGCTTAAACTAAAGAACTTATAATTTTAAAAAATCTTATTCTTTTTATAAGTATCTTTAAAGTTATACTCTTAGTTATATAGTATATCTTATATTACTTTTACTAACTTATAAAAATAGCTTATTCTATTTAAAAAGTAGTTCTTAATATTATTATTACTTACTCTTATACCTAAGGTTATATAAATACTATAGTTTAGATATTTATAAATAAAGTAATAGGCTTATTAAGTATATACTAGTATATAAGTATTAAAAAGATACTATAAAATAAGATACTAGTTGTTAAACTTTTTATAGAAATTAATTTATACCTTATTATATACTTCTTTAATCTTTATAAAAAGAATCTTCTTTTATATCTAAAGAATACCTTAATAAGAATAAGAAACCTTAAAAAAGGATTTAATAAAGATAAGTACTTAATTATATAGAGTTAAAGTAGCTTATAGGTTTATACATTTATTTACCTTACTATTATTTAAATTACTACTATTTTTTAGGGGTTTAAGCTATTTTTACTTTAACTAAAGAAGAATATTTAAGTTAATATAATAAATATAAAGCTATTATTAGATTTTAGGAAATTAATTATTTAAAGTAATCTTTATTAAGTTATTAAAGTTAATAATAATAATAGCTAGTTATTATATTAAGTATTTTAATAAGAAAGTAAAAATACTTTTTATAAAAAATTAAAATCCTTTTTATTACTTATTATTAATAAGTCTAAAGGTAGTATTAAAAACTATACTAAGGTAAATTTACTTAGTTACTTAGAAAAGTAAAAGCTTAAAGTAATTTATATTATATATATTATTAAAGCTAATAACCTTTAAAAATTACTTTTATATTTAAATATAGTAAGAGAAATTTAAATAAAGCTTAAAAGGTAATTAGGCTTATTAAGTATTTACTTTATAATATAAGAAATCCCTTTCTTATTAAAAAGTTTTATTAAGGTAGTAATAAGTAAGTAACTTATAAGCTTTTTATAAGTTACTAAAGCTTAAGTATTATAGATATTTTATTATATAAATATTAAATTAAGATATTATTTTTTAATAATAACCTATATATTCTATACTTAGATTTTAATATATTAGCTAGTAGATTTAATAGTTACTTTAATAAGGAAAGTAAGGTAATAATAAGATAAATAAACTAATAGTATTTTACTTAAAGAATAGTTATAAATATAGTATTTTAGCTTAAGGTACTAATAAAAAAGCTATTTACCTTTCTTTTAAGCCTTAGTAATAACTTATTACTTATATTTATTTTTTTATAACTTTCTTTATTATAAACTAAAGCTTTTACTTAATTAAAGGTTTTTAAAAAGATTATACTAAAAGATATATTATATTACCTAGCCCTTATATATATTTATTCCTTTAAACTATACTAAAGCTATACTTTTTTATAAATATATTTACTATATTAAAGAAAGCTTTAGCTAAGGTTACTAAGTTACTTAGGATTAAAGGATTTAGTATTTTATCTAAAGATAAGAATTTAAATTACTATAAAAAAGAGCTTTTAATTAAAATTAGTAAAAAGGGAATAAAAACTAAAGACTATTAACTTTTATAAAAGAAATATAGTAAAAGTAAGTTATATTTATTTATATTTAAAGGAAACTATCTCTATTTTTCTTACTATTTATATATATTTTTAAATACTTAAAGAGATTCTTTTATTAACCTTTACTCTTTACTAATAATATATTAAACTAGTCTTAAGATATACTAAAAGTCTTTCTTAGTTACTATAAATAATAATATTACTTTTAATAAGCTATAAAGAAAATCTTAGAAAAGATTAGTTTTTAGTTTAAAAATAAGTACTTAATAAATATTATTTTAATATATTTTATATAAAAAGATATTATATAGGATTATTATATAATTATATTAAAGCTTAAATAATAAGTTAAGTATAGAGCAATAAGGTAATAGTATAGTTAAGAATTAATTAGGGATTATAATAAAAATATTATTTAGTATATTAATATCTCTAATACTATAAAATTAGGTAATACTAGGTATACTACTAATAGTAAATATTAGTTAACTTTTTTAAAAAGTAATATAATACTAATAAGGTAGTAGTAAATTTATAAGAAAAGGTAAATAAAAGTTATATTATTAGCTAAGTTAAATATATTAACTACTAAGTTAAGTATATTTTTAAGGTAGCTTTAAGGTATAAAATAACTTAGAGTTAAAGTTATAGCTTTAGCTATATATAGAAACTATTATAATACTAAAGTAGTAATTAATAATAAATATTTAATAATAATATAGTATAAACTTTATTAGAAGGACCGTTAATAGAGGTAATTAATAGTAATTATACTAGGTAATTAGCTAGTATATAAGAAACTATAGAAGGAATAACTAATTAAAGAAGAAGGGTTAAGGTATACTAATAAATATAGAACCTAGCTAATTAAAGTACTTAAAAAGTTATACCTAGATAGAGTTATACCTAGGTAGTAAAAGTATTATACCTATATATTAATTGCTATTATATTACTTAAGAACTATTACTATTAAAATAACTTTTATTTTAACTCTTTACAAATAAAAGTAGCTCTTTAGTTATTATTAAAAGACTTAGATATTATAGTAATAGTTAAGGAACTAAAACTAAGTTTTCTATTTAATATCTATAAAAGGGTTAAGCTTATTACCTTTAGCTATAAAATACTTTTATTACTTTAAATAAATAGAAAATATAAAATACTTTTAAAGATAAAGCTTAAGGTATTAAAGAAACTAGCTTATAAGCTAGCTATTAGTATAAATTAAACTCTTAATAAAAGGGAATATCTTAATAAACTTAGAAAAAGTAATAATAAAAATACTAATACTAACTTTAATAATATAGAAAAGTTTCCCTAGTTTAATAAGCTAAAGATATAATAAAGGCTAATCTTTTAGTACTTTAACTAAGATAACTAAAGGCCTTAATAGGCTAGTTATAGCCTAAGATTATATTTTATAGTAATATTAATATATAGTATTCTAAATAACTATAAATTCTAATAAATAAAGTTTCTAAAAGAGAGATATATTTATATTCTATACTTTATAAAAGTTAGTAAAGTTTAGTTACTTAAATTTAAAAGACCTAGCTTATAGCTTTAATTAATCTAAGTTATATAACTAAAATTATATACTCTTTTTAACCTTAACTACTACTATAATATAACTTAGTAGTATAATAGTAATAAGTACTATAGCCCCTAAGAACTTAATAACCTAAGGTTTAGCTAAATTATAAAATTAAAATAATAAAGCTAAGGGCTTTTTATAAAGTAATTATAATATTTCTTTTTCTTTTTAAAAAGAACCTATTTTTAACTTTAATATACTTTTTAACTTATTAGTATACTACTATAGTTATCTTATAAATAAATTATAAACTTATTATAATCTCTTGTCTTTATTATTTATTATTTTCTTTAAACTATAAGTCCTAGGTTAAATCTATCTTTAATATTATAATTAATAGTAACCTCTTTTAGTAAAGTTAAATCTTAATAAGTTAAGTATATATATTATATTAGCTACTAAGCTATATATAACATAACTTCTTCCTTCTTTTATTCTTAACTTTTAATTAACCTAATATAATAAGCTACTAGTTAGTTAATTAACCTTAGTTCCCTTTACTGTATATTACTAACTATTATAGCTTACTTATAATACTAATTTTATAAAGGGTCTAATATATATTACTTTTCATATTAACCTTAAGGTTAATCCTTTATATAAGAAAATTAAACTAGCCTTTTAAAATTATAACAATATTAATAAGCTTAAGTAACTATAAGTAAAAGCTAATAATTTTAAGAAAAGCTTTTTAAATTAGAATTTTAAGAAGCTATTATAGTAGCTTTATTTTATTATATAAAATAACTTTAATTCAATTAAGCTAATAGCCTTTAGCTATAAGCTTTTTTTAAATTAGTAGTAGAGAATAGTATTATATATAGAAAGTAAAAGAAAAGGTTAAAGAAAAGCTAATAAAGCTATAAAACCTAAAAAAAAAGGCTTATAAATCTAGCTTAGTAATTACTCTCTTAAGATAATTAGGAAATATTACTATAAGCTATAGCTTAATAATTTAAGAGATTAAATTAATAATATAATTAAGGTATTAAATAGTAAGGCTCTTATTAATATAATTATAGAATAGTTATAATCTTTATATATAATATTTAAGTAAAAAGGGAAAATTTAAAAAAGTTAATATTATAAAAGAAATATATATTTTATATATTAAAAGTTAAAGTTAAGGTAAGCTAAAGTTAAAGGCTTTAGCTAGTATATTAATTAAGTAAGATTATATAACCTTTTAATTATATCTATAGTAATATAACCTAATAATATTATTAATAATATTGTTAAGAATTAAGAATATTATAATACTTTTTATTTTCTCTTATATATTATATACTAAATAATTAAATATTAAACTTAAAGTAGGTTTTTAAAGCTATTCCTATTAAGTATTAAATGAAAAAAAGTTATCTTATTATAGCTTATAAAAATATAAAATAAAGACCTTAAGGGAAATAGGCTTAATACCTAGAAAGATTACTTATAAAAGGATATAAATACTAATACTTTAGTTAGTTTAATTTTATATACTAAACCCTAAAGTTAATTTAAAAAAGAATAAATAATAGGAATATTAATATTATATTATTCTTAGAATAAGCTTAATAATAAGTTAATTAGTTCCTATACTAGTTTTATAAGTACTTAAACTTATTAAAAAAGTAATTTTATTTAAAGGTTAAAAAGAAAGGCTTTATATAATTTCTTATAAAGCTAACTAAGCTTCTTTAAAAGTACTTTACTTTATATATATAGGAAATACCTAAGATTAAAAAAGAAATGTTTAGTTTAATAAATAAATTTTAAAACTTAATATATAGTTAAAAATACTAATACTAAGAAAGTAAAGAGTTTTTAAACTTAAAATAAAGGTAATTATTAAACTACTTAGGTAATAAATAAAAAGAACTATTATTAGAACTAAGATGAAATTTCCTATAATTTAAGTTATAAAAGTAAGTAATAATAAAGCTATTTACTATTAAATTGAATTTTGTTTTTATAGAATACTATAACTATAGTAAGAAAGGTTATATTAGTAGAAAGTATAGGTTAATTTAGAAAATTCACTAAGTATAAGTAAGAAATAAGTAATAGTAAAAGATTAACTTTAACTTTTAACTAAATTTATTTTAAATTTACTTAAAAATAAACTAAAAGCTAGTAATTACTTTTATAGTATGGTTCCCTTATATAGTTAAGAAAAAGCTAAAGTAAATACTTATTTTAATACTAAAGTATAAATAAATATATTTAGTAGTATATTTATAAAATAGTATAAATTAAAGTAATTAGTACTAAAGAATACTAAGGTTATTAGTATTAATTTATAATTAAAACCTTAATATTTAAATTTATAAGTAATATTTACTTTAATAAACTATAAGAGTATAGTAAGAGTATTTACTTTTATATTTATTAGTATTAATAGACTTAATAACTTATATAAAATACTAATCTTACTATTCTATTTATACTTATAAGATTTAAAGGTTATAATTATAATAAGGAAAATTACTAATAGTTGAAATATAATTAAAGTAAAAAGATAAAAATTCTTAATATAAATATATTTTTTTTAAAAAACCTAAGAATATTAAATTTATACTATTACTATTACCTATAAGGTATATATATTACTAAAGGATAATACTTAACTAGAAATAACTTATATATTAGTATTAACTAAGTTATTAGACTTTATAGATATCTTTAACTTAAAGAATATAAAAACTATACTATAAATTAAAAAAAGTAATTATATAATTAATTTTTAACTTAAAAAGAAATCTTTTTTTAAACTTATTTACTCTTTTTTATAAACTAAGGCTAAAAAGCTATAAAAATATATTAAGAAGAACTTTTAAAAGGGTAAAATCTAACCTTTTAAAAGTTTTATAAAAGTAGTAATTTTATTTATTTCTAAGAAAAATAGTATATTAAGACTATATATTAAGTACTAAAGATTTAATAAGATAATAATAATGAATTACTATTTACTTTTATTTATATTAAAACTTATAAATTAAGTTACTAATACTAAGTACCTTTTTAAAATTAATATTAAAAATACTTATTACTATATATAAGCTAAGAAAAGTAATACATAAAAGACTATATTTTAAGCCTAATATAAGTACTTTAATTAAGAATCTAGCTTTATTAGCTTTAAAGATAACCCCTTAGGTAGGTTAAATTATAGGCTTACTTTAATTAATATTACTAATAGCTACTAAACTTTAACTATTACTAATACAGTAATATATATAAAAGGCTACTATATATAGTATAGTAGCCTAACCTTTTTTCTTTCTTTCTTTAGTTTAGCTTTAACCTATATATAGTAAGTTATTAAACCTCTAAACTTTACCTATTAATCTATATTACTAACCTATTTTATAGTTATAGAAATCCTAGCTAAGTACTATAGTATTTCCCCTAATAGAAAATTACTACTATAATAATAATATATACCTAGGAACTATAGAAATTAAAGTAACTACTTTATATATATTATAAATTACTATAAACTTAATTCTTAATCCTTTTCTTAACCTTATTATATATAAAGTTAACTTAACTATCTTTAGCTATAACCTTCTTTAGCTAATTTAGTAAGATATAAATATAAACTATATCTTATTCTTAGTTACTAAATCAATTATACTAAAAGAGCTAGTAAAAAAGCTAGCTATAGAAGAGAAACCTAAGGATAATAAGAAAAGATTCCTTAAGAAGATTAACTTAAATAGCTAAACTATTTATTATATATAGTTTACTATTTTAGGAGATTAAATAAGGATAATAGTTAGCTATATAAATAGGCTATAACTAGTATTATAGTCTAAGATTATAAGTATATAATAGAATTAGTATATA
>NW_022158190.1:0-12171 GCF_003316985.1 Fusarium coffeatum
AATAGTTACTAGAAAAACAACTAGGCAGATAGCTTAGATAGTTAATACTAACCCTATCCTAACCCTACCCCCAGACCCTAACGTATATAAAGTTATGCAGATTATTAAGGCTACTACGCAATTTACATTAAGAGAAGATGAAGGATTCGCACCTTTAGGTATCCGAGAAAGATCAACACAAGCACTGTATCTAAATGTGACTGGTACCTATAAGATAAAGGGAAATTGTTATTTAGCACAAGGGTTCTTGGGTATCTGTCGTGGATACCATCCGGCTGTATGTTATTACCGACCAATACAGTAAGAAAACCCCTTTTGAACCAGACTGCAGTCCTCCTTGACACTAGGGTTCCACTTGATAAAGTCCTCCTGGGTGATCTTGTTATTATTGCAGATGCTGTAACAATAATCGCCAGAAATAGCGGTATAGAAGTTCTTACATCCTGCGATCGTATCAGGCTATAGAAACAGTGTTAGTCAAAAAGTCTCAACAGAAGCGTGTTCTAGACCTACAGCAACATTTGATGGAGTGGGGATCCCTTCTGACGGCTTCGTCGGTGATGTTTCTGTGGTGCTAGAGGCTGTAGCGCTTGTTGTCGCCAGCGGGGGTTTGGAATCAGCCGCAGTGGTAGTTGTTGTGGAAGATCTGTATTCATCTGTACTATGTCAGTATGTAGTGCAGTATAAATGGAATAATTATTGTACCTCGAAGATAAACGCAATATCTATCCTTCTTGTTGATAATGCAAGGCGAAGCCTCAGCAAGACTGGGATTCCACTTCTTCAAAGTCTCGACAGTAGTCCTATATCGACGAGCAATCTCCTCGCAGCTGTTCCACTCTTGGGTGAGCTCATCATCACTAAGTTCCGCCCATTTGTAGTAGACACGACACTTGCCGGTATCCCAGGTGCCAGATGCCAGAGGCTTCTCTGTGTCGACTGGCGTGGGCAGCTCGGTCCGCCATCCAGGACCCAGAGTTGCGTCGGGTCCTCCATCGGTATCGATACCTTCACCGGGCTTCTTGGAAAAGGTTGACGTGTAGCCAGGGTAAGTCTCAATATCTCCTATGGCCCGGACACAGTAGCCTTCGCCGAGGATAAGATTGGTACATTTCTTGTCAATGCTGGGGTTGAGGAAGTAGAAGTCCTTGAGAGATATTCCCGCGGCCAGGGTTACATCGGCGCAGGTATCTCCCTTGGTTATATTGTAGTATTGGGCACACTGGGTGTTCGTTCCGTTGGCAAGGTTGCTTGGCTCAGGACTGTCCGGTTGGTCTCTGTTAGCCATTTGCTTTGCTTGGCAAGTCACATGCACTTACGCTGGTGTGATAGGCGCGTTACTATCCGATGTTGCTGACGGTTTCAGATGGCCCAAGCCTGGGGGTGAAACACAAATCTGCATACCAACATGATGCCCCATGTTAGAGCATACGTCGTTAATCGTGGGGTTCCATGAGATAAGTTGAGTCATGCTGAAACCAGGGGCATATCTGCTAAACTTGTAGACGATACGACCGCATGTATCATCGTCCTTTTCGACAGTATAGACATCACATGTCTTGGGCAGGCATACTGAGGCCCCAGCTTTGGGAAGGTTGTCACACCAAATGTTCAACCGGTTGATTCGAGTGAATGCGTATGTGGACACGTTCTGTGACTTGCAAATGCCGTTACAAGTGTCCTCTGCCTGTATTATGTATGGTGTTTCACAAGGAATGGTAGTCGTCGTAGTGGATGGTTTGGTACCCGACACAGGACTTGTAATGGCCTTTGTTGGGACCTGAATATCAAAGCCAGTCTTTTGGCAACTTTCTGTCAAGACGGAGAACTCAGACGCGATCTTTTCGTTGTAGGTCAGTTCTGAGTTGAGACCCAGCTGCATAGCTCCTAGGGCACAGTCGGAGCAGTTCTGCTCTCTGGTGTGGTCTTTGATCAAAGGCCAGGAGCCCATGACTGGAAGGCAGAACTTTCCTGTATTGCTACATGTTGTTAATAAACACGACGAAGTTTGCAGAGATCCACTTACGGGTCTTTAAGACATGCTTTAGTAAAGCCATCCAGGAGCTCGCGGATATTGTCTTGAGCAGTGACAAGTCCTCCATGCTGGAGAGTCACGTTATTTTGAGCCACTGGACAAGCCTTAACAATGTCTTTTTGAGTTTGGATTAACGATGCCTCGCACTTCTTAGTGCAAAGCTTTTCCAGATGAGATTCTGTTGGCTTATTGTTCTGGAACACAATGGAGTCCAGCACAGCATCGCAGTCAAGTGTTGTGTTGATGGCAGTTTTACAAGTAGAAGTGTAATAATCAACATCGTAATCATAAACCCAATCGGTAAACTGCTGAGCAACGGCTGAGCCGAGCAATAAGGGAAGAGTGATTTTCCACTTGATTAACATTTTACAAAGCAAAGGCTTGCAAGGGGTTATCGATGTGCGGACTGGAGACTTGACGATACGTGTGAACAATTAAATGCTGATCTCAGGGTCCTTTTCAGTCACGGGCCAGAGTAAAAGTAAATCGGATCAGTCGAGTCCCTCCGAGTGTTGGTGGCTTGTCCGGCTGCAGGTCCTTGCAAATTTTAAGGTAAGTACGCCAAGTCGCAGACTAATGAAACCGACAGGGCTGTCAAGGGTCAATGCTAGGCCAGGGTCTACTTCTGCACTGTCGCGTTTCCAAATTTTGGGACGCGCCCACCACAATGGCTCTCGGCATGTCTATACTAAACTGTTCTTCAGATCTCAAGAATAGCATTTTCTATAGCACGATGGCTTAAGATCAGTTGTTATTTCCTTCTTTTATCGATTCTTCATCTACAAGGTCATTAAAAGACGTTTTTAATTATTTTGTTTTGTTGCTGCAAATACGTGACTCGTTAATTTACCTCGGACCGTTTGACCTGGACTTTCAGCAACGCACATACCAAGAGATGGCTTGTACCATAATCGGTCCGACATATTCGGGCCAACATATGTGGAGATCACATAGGCTGCTACCGTGCTGAGGTCTGATCATCTATCCACAAAATGATCATCTCGTTTGAGTTTGATCGCAGCCGACCAACAGCTATCCACTCGGACTGTAACTTTACTGTGAGCACGGTTATAGATCGACGAAACAGCTGTTGGTTCTACCATGAAATTACGTTCTGTTTCTTAACCGAAGCTGTTCAGCGCTTAGTTGTGCCTGTTGGTTGTGATGTTGAAGATTTTTCATGTTTCAAGAAGAAACAAGACGGGTTGTGCGGCATCATCCTGACTCGGCGACTCGGGACGATGAAATGTGACTATCACGCCTTATCATCCATATGTATAATATGATGTTTCTATTGTCTGCAATGTTTCCAATCGCTTGAATGTTTCGTATCATCTTCCATTGACGTGTTTGTCTTGCTGCCTTTCTTCATTGTTTCGTTATGGAGACACGAACTAGCCACAGGTGGCTGCACGTCTCCATCCTCATTCTCTTACCACTTGTTCTTTCGTTATTTGTCTATCACTTTTCTTTCAACGTCAATCACTTCTCCGCCGCACCCTATGACTTTGGATCACTAACTTCCTTTTTTCCTTTGGAGGACGGTCATCCAGCGGGGAACGCCAGTACTCTCCTAGCCAGAGAAGACGATCCTTATGCTTGCAACGCAACGAAACCCTGCTCCAACGGCGCTTGCTGGTATGTCTTATCACATGTAGCTGAACTTTGACTAGGCTTCCATACCCTGACTGACACTTGATACTAGTGGAAAGTCCGGTGTATGTGGATTTGGTCCAACCTACTGTGGAAAGGGATGCACGTCAAACTGCACTGCCAAGGCAGAATGTGGCAGATACGCGAACAAGGGCGATGAAAAGTGCCCTCTCAATGTGTGCTGCAGCGAGTACGTTTCAAAAGACATGAGCGTCCATAAAGCTCTTGCTGACTTTGTCTCCAGGTTTGGCTTTTGCGGTACTACCAAAGACTTTTGTACTGGCAAATGCCAGAGTAACTGCGGTACACCCAGTGTCCCCGCAGGAAAAAGCACTCGTCCAGTCCGTGAAAAGGTCATCGCATACTATGAAGCTTGGTAAGTACACCAAACATCACCGCTCCTCTACTCAGCTCACCCTTTATCAAACAGGAGCGCTAGGAGAAAATGCCACAGCTTCCAACCCTCCCAGATCCCCATCAAATCGGTTACTCACGTCAACTTTGCTTTTGCCTATATCGATCCCGAGACCTTCCAGATCACAACAATGGACTCTCAAACACCAGAGAGCCTTTTTTCAACCATCACGTCTATCAAGTCTATGAAGTCTGGCCTCGGTGACCCCGTTGAGGTTTGGGTTGCCATTGGTGGTTGGACGTTTTCCAATAACCACACAGATACACAGCCTGTCTTTACTGATATTTCGAAGAATAAGGAAAATCGTCAGAAGTTCGCCAACAATGCGGTTTCTTTCATGATGACCTATGGTTTTGATGGTATTGACATTGACTGGTACTTGATCCATGGGAACCCCCAACATTGATAGATCTAACTCTTGTCTTACAGGGAATACCCTGGCGCCACTGATCGAGGAGGCAAGAAAGAACAAGACACGAAAAGCTTCGTCCAGCTCATTAAGACCTTACGAAAGACCTTTGACGATAGTCCACGAGGCGGATACGGTCTGTCATTTACCATTCCTTCAAGCTACTGGTACCTTCGCTGGTTCGACGTGCCTGCCATGCTGAAAGCTGGAGCATCGTGGGTGAACTTGATGTCGTATGACTTGCATGGTAAGAAAAAACCCACAAATACTCCTTTCTTCACAGCACTAACGCTGGAGGCTAGGTGTATGGGATGAGAATAGTGTTATTGGAAGTCAGGTCCAGGCACACACTAATCTCACAGAAATCAAGCAGAGCGTTGAGCTCCTGTGGCGCAACAACGTCCCTCCTGGAAAGGTCATCCTCGGAACTGGCTTCTACGGTCGTTCATTCCAGCTATCAAACCCATCTTGCAACACGCCCGGATGTAAGTTTGCGGGTGCTGCAGACAAAGGCCCGTGTACGAACGAGGGGGGCATCCTTGGCTATTTTGGTAAGACATTAGGCTCAATAACCTTGGACCAACTACTAACAGGGATATAGAAATCCAAGACATCCTGGCGAAACACAAGGTCAACAAGATCCATGACAAAGAAGCCGCAGTCAACTACTTCACTTACAACAAGGACCAGTGGGTCTCTTATGATGATAAGACTACTTTCGAGCAAAAGGTCAAATGGGCCGACTCAATCGGATTGGGCGGTTTGATGATCTGGGCCGTTGACCTCGACGACAGTGACTTTACAGCGCTTTCTGGACTGATTGGCAAGAGCGTTCAAAAGGGTGTGAACAAACTGCCGTCTATTTCTGAACGAGACGGCAAAAGCTGGTCTTCAGAAACCGGTAAGTAGTCTGCGGTACTGTTTTCTTGTTATATCACGATATTAATTGCCGGTCTAGGCCAGGATTGTTGGGTGACAGATTGTGGCACCCACTGCCCTCTCACCGACGTCACCCTCAAAACGTATGATTCCACCTGCGGCAAGGATGAGACAAGAAGCGTATGCTGTCCCCGTGATCGAGCACCTGAGGAATGCACCTGGCGCGGTGGTGAGAGTGGAAACGCCTGTCACGGACAATGTCATGCAGGAGAGTTGATCATGACCTTTGATCGCAACGGAGACAGTAGGTTCATGGCATTACAATACTGAAACGAAGATGCTGACTAAGCTTCAGAATGGTGCTCTTCCGGCGAGCAAGTTCTATGCTGTACCTCTGACCGGTTCGAGGCTTTGCTTGATGGCTGCGAGCTTGGTGACTGCGGTGGTGACTGTCCCTCTGGCACCCACAATGTCGCCAAACAGACTTGTGGTGGAACATTTTCTACAAAGAAGGCTCCCTGGTGTTGCAAGAAGAAACTTGAAAGCTGTCACTGGGTTGGCAAGGGCGGATGCGACCAAAATAACTGCGCCGGGTGAGTCTATATCTGAGTCCGCGACGGTTCACCAGCTTATATTGACATGCTCAGCAACGATGTGATGCTCTCTAGGAACAAACGAGGTGATGGGAAATGGGGATGCAATATCGGCGGTCGACAGAAGAGTCTCTGCTGCAATGCTCCAAGCGGCGTCCTGCCATACACACCTGTACCTCTCGAGTCCATTTTCCCAGAGGTTCCACCCGAGGATTCCAGCGTCAAGTATGATCTGCAAGTTCTTGGAGGTTTCGCCGGTAGCGGTGCTGAGACTACGCACGAGAACATCAACAACGATCCAGCTTTTGCGCCGTTTGGCTTTGTTCTGATCGCAGGGCCTAAAGATGCGGTCTCCTCCATCTCCAAGCGTGACGACTCTCACATAGAGGTTGTCGACTGCTCTGGCATCACCTTGTCAGGAAGTCAATCTGTGCGGATATTCTGCTCAAACGACAGCAACGAGAGCAACTGTGACGATATGCTTGAGGGTGGACTGGAGGGGACGGTCCTTCGGATGCCAGACAATTGTGGTCCAGCGACATACGTTATTGCACAATCTCTGAAAGTTTCAGAAGACCAATCTCTTCCTGTTCACCTTGCCAAGAGAAAACCCGATGACCGGGAGGTGCTAGACCTCATATTCCATTACGACTTCAAGCGAGTCAAGCGGTCAGACGAGAAGATCTACATGCGAGTAGACTGGTCGTAAGTAATAGCAAAACCTACTAGTCATTCACCCACTTATCATATGCTAGGAACGTTGCCGGTTATTGGGACGAGATCGTTGCGGCCAGTCCAGACGAGAACAGCAAGCGTTCCTTGGACCCTCGTCACCTTGGTCAACGGGGTCTTGACAAGCGCTTCTTCTCGGATGATAGCGCCGAGTGGTCAAGGAGTAAGTCGATACCATGATAACATAAGAGGTACCAATTCTCTAACAGAGCCACAGAGTTCGAGAAGTTACGAGACACACGTTTCTGGACTGATTTCTCTTCGCCCGCGACAACAGTCCTTATTAACGATAAGGTCAAGTGTGATGACGGCGGCTTCCTGCAGATCGAAGCGAAGACCAATAGCGAAGTCTACGCCAAGTTCGGGTTTACCATGATTGGCACGCTCTATCCTTTCAACTTTGACAGTGTCTACGGTTTCCTCGACACCTGGTATGACATTGATGTCGAAGTAAGCGTCACCGGCTTATCAGGGCTGGACATCAATCAGCAACCGAAAACAGGAAAGGATACAGAGAAACAGGACATGGCGTACATGCAACCTGGCCTCGTGAACCTGGTTCCCAACTTCAACATCTATTTCGGCCTTGAAGCCGATGATGCCGAATTTACTGCGTAAGTTCAGGCTGATCTATCGAAACATGAGGTAATCGCTAACCAGACTAGGGACTTCAAAACCGAGTTCAGCATCAAGTCAGATCCAGACAGCAACAGAGGATGGGTCCGACGTACCTTTCCTTCGACAGTTGGCAAGTCCTCGGGAGCAGCACTTCTGGACAGCACTCATTTCCAAGGCGGACTCAAGACTACCAAGGGATCTGCTGAGATCTCAATCAGGCCTCAGTTCAACATTGGCCTGGAAGTCGAGGCCACTGGCGCGAGCGACTTGAAGCGAGACGTCGCTAACCTCGAACCTCGGCAAGGCGTCTCGGGCGCTAAGTACGACATCTCACTCTACTTGCCAGTGGCACTCATCCTCCAAGCCAAGGGTCTGTACAAGGAGAACAAGGGTCTCCATTACGGCATGTACGCGACTGCTGGCGATGCATTCGGCAACTGGGGTTCGGAGCCAACAAATGGTGAACTGATGGGTAAAGCCTCGAACCCTACTTTGGTTCACCGAGTAGACGAAAGCCCAAGAACACCAAGCTCTATAGACTCAAGTGAGCAGGGACTGTTTAGTCCAAAGAGTCTCACTTGTCCCAAGGAGAGCAACACGTGCCCGGATTTCGACTGTGACGTCGACCTTTGTGCCACAGGGGACTATGGATGCAACGAAGAGACCTTTAGCAGCCGGCCACGATCTCAGGGTTCAGCAAGCCGCAAACGTTCACTCGAAATTTCTAACAAGCGGTCACAGCATGTCCACCTCCATCAACGTCATTCGAGATCGCATGTTCGCCATGAGCCGGTTGACCTTGAAAACGTTGGCCACGGGTATATGGAACGGAAGGAGGAGAGCCATACCCTGGACGAGTGAGTGTCTATGAAGGCCACTATGCATGATTGAAGCTAACAAATCGTCAGGCTCGACAACAGTGATGCCCCTCCACATCTCTTTCCGAGAAACAAGGAACGTGATGGAGTGTGTCTGAACAAGGAGACCGGGAAAGAGAAGCGTGCATCATACCGTTCTCTTGATTGGCCGAAAGGTGAAGACTTCCCATATGATGACGAGCGCTGGGAAAAAGCCTACAATACCGTCCCTCACAAGACGTGTACCGAAGGAAAGGTGTCCGAAGTTACAATTGCAGATGCCGATGATGTGACGAAAGGTGTAGACCCTGAATACTGTGGTAGGTTTTGGTCTTTTCTCTTTCACTCCTTCTCCCTTTCATTTTTGCAAATTAAACCCATCATTTGCTAATTATGTTAGTCGAGCACATCGTGGAGCTCCAAACTATGGGTCTGTTCTTGAAGGACGTTCGATTCAATACCCTACCAGGTGGCATAAATTCGAACCTTCCGCAGATATATTGCGACTTTATTCTGTCTCTGAAGAAAGAGGTTCTTGACAACGTGCCGGAACTTGAAGGACTAGCCAAGGAGGATAACTACGTGCCCATGCACCGCATCATGTGGGCTCACGGGACTCCTGACAACCACAAGCGCTTTGTTTTTCTTCAAGCCGGAATCAACGGGGTTAAAGCGAGTGTAAGTTGACCCGGGAGCGACTCGATAACTCTTGCTGACAATTTGCAGTACTGGGCAGGAACTCTTACCAGAATAGCCGCAAAGATGATCGAAGCCGAGACGGACAAGGCATTGATGAAGATTCGACATACACTGAACGTATTCTCTTATCTTTCCAACACGATCGTTAACACAAACTTTGCCGAGATCTGCAACTCGATCCGCACGGAGTTTGGCCGAGCAGAAGCAGCCTGGGTCAAAAAAGGTAACAAGGCCAGCGGTATCGTTAGGTACTGGGATGCTTGGATTCGCAGCCACCAGAGGGCAATGGCTGCCAGAGCCATCGAGTTCATCGACGATCAGGTTGATACCCTCGAGCAATTCTGGTACGAGAAGTTGGTGTCGAATGATGATTGCGACAGAAAGAGGGCTGCCGATGTTTTGCAGAAGGTCTCGACGCTGAAACGCCAAAAGCCTCTGGTGGCCGTCGATCTAAGCAGATTGGACTAAGATATGGGTCGAGTTACAAAACATGTATTTAGTTGTTTACCTTTTTGCATATCTTTCTTCAAATCTCTTCTTTGCATTTGGTATTTCAATATAATAATTTCACCTGACCTGTTTTTTGAGTCCTACATAGCCCCCATTGAACCAAGTTTAACTGTGGTTTGTTAATGCATATCTCGATAACAGTCTAGGGGAAACATCTCCTCAAGGTCGGCGTAGTTATATATGTGGGCGCAGATCAGTGGCAAGTCAACAAGAGGACAGATATCTGTCCCCGTATAATGCCTTCCCTGGGTACTAGCCCCTGCCTCTTTTGGGTATCTCCATTTGCGGTCCACCAGTTTCACAGAGATATGTCTCAAAGTTTCGGAGTCGTCGTCTAGATCTTCCGGGAAAGTAATGCTCGCAAGACTGTCGATTGTCTGCTCATCAAGTACAACGCAAAAGTCGTAGCGTCTGGGCCCTCTAGGTCTGTTGAGGTTATCTTTAAAGAACTTTTGGCTCTCCCTCTCCCACTCCATATCAGGGGGAAACAGCCGGAGAGAGCGGACGTAGGCATTGAATTCCTCTCTGACACGGTCGTCGGAGGCATTTTCCAGCAGTTCTTTATCTTTGATGACTTTGATTTCAAGACGCTTGAATGCCTCTGTTGCAAATGCCCTAGACCGACGGCATCGGAGGATATAACGATGAATAGTCTCGACTAGATTGTTGATGGCCTGGCTGATATTTGGTGTGACCTTGTCGGAGTAGGCTGTCACTATAACGACAGGGCCCCAGGTCGGCTCACCATCGGTTTCACCGTCTTCGGTCCAATCCAAATCGACAAGTTCGCTCTCCTGGGTGAGCGCCTTGAAAAGTTCTTTAGCATCACTTTCCACGTCCCCGCTGTTGCGAATAGAGCTGGCATCGGGTAGCTGCTGCTCTACAGCCTCAATCGATTGAAATTGTCGATGTGTTTCGACGTCAGCACCTGGTCCAAACGCCTGCACAGCGAAGTGACGCTCCTGGGGCACAGGCCGAGTTTCAAGACTTGGGTCGCGTGGTGGTAGGAGGACTGGTTCTTTTTTTCCGCCGCGGCCAGTCATCTTGTCAAATTGCTTATGTAAGGGTGGGAAGTTTTGTAAAGAAAATAGTACAAGATGTTCAGTTAAAAATAATTGCAAGGGACACACCGCTTTAAAATAAATTATTGTATTGCCTGAGGCATTATTGTTTACAAAGCCATGTCCGTGAACTTGTTAGTTATTAGCTATTGGTTCTTAGTTAATGCTTACCCACATGTTAGCACGTGCTACCTAATCAAGATACCCTAGCTGGATCTGTCCCTAATCGCACTGCAATCCGGCCCCCTCTAGCGCGCTGGCGCTTAAGGTTGGAAGGTTATCCAAATGAGGTACAGTTTTACTGATATATGATCAAGAGTGAGATATTAGCCCGGAAATTCATGTGATCGTTTCTTTCTCGATTTTCTGACTATTAACTGATTAATCAAGACTGTTAATATATATAGCACATATATCAATAATCTGTACTAGTAATAGTTGAATCCCACTCCTGCAGTATACTTGCAACATTATCCAATTTTCCTTGTATCTCGTCCATTGCATCCCTTCCGACAGGTAAACGCAATAGGATCTTCTTCCCAACTAAGCAGCCCTCTTGTCTCACAAGGTCGATTACTATCTGGACAAACTTACGTGGGTCTCCAGGCTGCCTCAAGTCACTGCCATGGAGATGAGAACCATGAGCTGCCGAAGCCACTTCGTAGTCGGAGATTTAGCTTTGCTTGAAATAAAGATTCCTATCAGAAAGTAGATGGGTTCGGAAGCGTCCAGGCTCTATAAGCAGTGTCCGGAGACCAAGAGATTTTGTCTTATAGTGGAGACTTTCAACGACACCTTGCCTTTCATCAGTATAGGTGGCCACAGCAAGATTTGATAAGTGATAACTAACCCTATGAATTATTCAGAGGCAATTAGCCGGATATCGCCTACCAAAATGGATAATTTCGCTTAAAACTTAGACTTAAATCGAGCCACGTTGGATAGAGCTGCTAATTAGCTGAAAATAGCCCTAACCCCCACTTGGGGCTAGCTAGCGTCCGCTTGGGGTTAGTGCAATACGTAGGAAAGATTAGTATAGTAAGTAGGGATAGGGTTAGGATAGTCTGAAAGTCTTAGTAAAATTTTAATTGCAAGTTAATACTATAGTTAAAAATTTATATTAAATCTACTATTGCAAAAAGTAATATATAGGCTAGTTTAAATAGTAGTTTAGGATATAATTTACCTATTTCTACTTATTATAAATATTTTAAATTAGTATTATATATTTTCTTATACTTTCTTTTCTTTCTTAAAAGTTTATTAGCTTTAATATATTTAATAAGTAAGTACTCTAGTAAAGTAAGTACTTTAAAAATCCCTTAACTTTATATCTAACTATTTAATTAATTAATTCTTAACTACTTAATATATTATAACCCTTAAATAAGGCTAAGATTCTTCTTACTCTTTAAGCTATTTAAAATAACCTTAAACTAAGTTTATAATATATAATAAATATCTATAATATTAACTACTTTACTTTATATTACTACTAGATTAGTATTTAATTATAATATAATTTAATACTAAATTTATAAAAGCTATTTAATTAAAAATAAAATATAATAATTTAATTTATTTCTAACTTAAATTTATAAGGATTTCCTTTCTAATTATATTTTATAAAAGAAATAGCTAATTTTCTTTTTACTAATTATAATATACTTTCTATTAATATATACTAGGCTTATAACTTTATTAAGTAAT
>NW_022158191.1:0-4163 GCF_003316985.1 Fusarium coffeatum
ACAACGGCATCAACTGGAAGCACACCAACTGGCGCACAGGCCGAGCAGTTGTCACCCGTAGACGAAAGCTTGTGGTCCAGTTCATCATCACTCTGGCTAACTATGAATACATCTTCAACGTGAGTCTATTTTGTGAAGGAACTGGTACGAGAACCTAACAGCTAACACGACATCCAGTACATCTTTGATCAGGCAGGTGCCATTACTGTTCAAGCTCGCGCGACAGGTATCGTCTCGTCTGTTCTCATCGAGGAGGGCAAGACTGCGCCTTGGGGTAACGTTGTAAGCCCAGGCATTCTCGCCCAAAATCACCAGCATATCTTCTGTGTTCGAATTGACCCAAGTATCGACGGTCACAAGAACACACTTGTTCAAACAGAATCTTTACCAATGCAAATGAACGCACGCACCAACCCCAACGGCAATGCCTACCAGGTTGTCACAACACCAATCACGTCGTCCGCCGGACTAGACGCGAACCCCTTCACCGATCGAACCTTCAAGGTGCAAAATCTAGACAAGCCTAACCCTATCAGTGGTCAGCCTGTTGGTTACAAGATCCTGGCACCAGTGACCCGACCTCTTCTCGCAGACCCCAACTCTACACAAGCGAAGAGAGCTAGGTTCGCTCAACGTCACATCTGGGTGACGAAACATAAGGACAACGAGTTCTATGCTGGTGGACGCTACACGTTGCAGTCGGTCGAAGAGAGAGAGGGTGTTGCCGAGGCCGCTGCCAGAAATGACGACGTGTATCAACAAGACATCGTCCTATGGAGTGTTTTCGGTCTTACCCATAACCCCAGAGTCGAGGACTGGCCCGTTATGTAAGTGGAATACCCCCGACATGTATGGTGATTTAAGTTACTAACAAAACCTAGGCCGGTTGAGATTCTCGACCTCCACATCAAGCCTGCGGACTTCTTCACAGCTAACCCAGCTATTGATGTGCCAGGAAGGAAGAACTTCACCTCTCAGCTCACAGATGGCGAGAAGGTTGGTGGAGAAACCTCGTGCTGCGCTGACAGCAAGCCTCATTTGTAATCAGCTATTCGGTGTATAAAAGCGGAAGATGAGCATTTGTATTTATTCAGAGAAGCGAGTTAATGTTTGCATTTGATTTCCTAGAAATGATACAGTGATAACTCGTGTTTCAGCGCTAAACCATATTTTCGCAAACATGTTCTGAACCAACTCTAGCATCCAAATAACGAACGGAGACATCACTTCACTCTTTGTCTCTACGGATTACAATTGAAGGCCATTACACAAATATGATTGTTCCAGAATAAGCAAGAGACTGTAACACATCCCTTCACGTCGTCTCATTCAATTCTACACGTCCTGTTGACTGTTAATTGTTGTCTCTCTTCCGATGTACCGGGTAGCTGTCAGAAGCCCCAAGCCACGTTATCTCGCTAACTTTCATCCGCCGACGGCCGACGGTAAAGATTAACCAGTCTGGGACTAGACCAGGCCACTAATCTTTAACAGGCAGGTCAGAGCGATAGGAATGACGACCCCACAGAGTCCCTTATCAGACAGTGCAGCTTATCTTGAAATCAAAATTGGCTGTCCCACATTTTACGATAACGATTCCACCCTGTCTTGGTCGCGTTCTCGCGTAGGTGAAACTCGACCGTGATTAGCAACAACTCACGCCGAGTCCAACATAAAGAAAACGATTCAAACCATTACTATCAATTCTGACTAATTGAAGGAACATCGCATCATATTTATGATCATCGAGCGGTGAGTTGCTTGTAACCGCCACACTTGGTCCTATTGACATGGATACAGGCAGCATATACCCTCAGTAGCTGTTATACATTACTCAGTGGATTGTGGATAGTAAAGGATTAACATGAATGGAATAAAAGTGTACCCGCCCCTAAGCGAGGGACTGCTGAAACTAGTATTATGCTGTCGCTTTGTCCACCTTGGAATTGTTATCGCCCTCCCCAAATTTCCCCACATCCGCTTCTTCAACCCCAGTGACCAAAAAAGCATCTTCATCAAATGAGGGTCCCTTGAAATTATGCCTGCCATCGACAAACCATTGAATTGCGGAAATGATAATCAGCACAGCAAATGCAACAATGGCATAGTTCATGTTTGAGGCTGTGACATCGCTAGAGGGAGGGAAGAGAAGAAAGATTGTGATTACGATCGTGTAAGCAATGCCAACCTGCGGTTGTAAGTCAGTCTATTCGTAGTGTCTCATAAGTCAGAATTAATACTCACAAGGTTACAGACCCAGCCGAGCCAGGCTGGTAGCGCGAAAGGCCTGTTATCCAACAATCCGTTTCGGCCTTGCAGACAGTTGATGGCCGGGGCGACAGCGTAAGAAATAGATAGGGCAATAACGGCCGCTGATAAGATCGCATTCAGAGCACTTGTTGACCCGAGGTAGATAAGACCAAAAATGACGACGATTGCATTCGTAAGTAAGAGTGCATTGACTGGGATGCCCCAACGCTGGTCGACCTTCGCCAACACTCTTGAGAAAGGCAAGCCTCCATCGCGAGCAAAGGCGTACACAATACGAGTGCTAGTAGCCATGATACCAAGTGTACCAAAAACGAGGCAAATCATGGGGAAAAGTAGCAGGCAGACGGTGCCGACCTTACTATTGGTAGCCTGTAGGTAAATCGCAACCAGAGGACCTGAAGGCGATGCGACGACTGCATCTACGTCCTTGATGACGAAGAGCAGACACACAAGAAAGATGAATCCTGTAACGAGACCCATGGCGACACAGGCAATCATGATACGAGGACCACGAATGCAGGGTTGAGGAATCTCTTCGATCATGTGTGCGACAGCATCGAAGCCAGTGAGACCAAGCCCGCCTTGCAAAAGACCTAGAAGAAATGCGACACCCCCGGGCCAACCAGTTGAGTTGATGAACTCGGCGAAGACAAAGCTGGCTGGTTGAAAGTCGGGGGCGCTGGTTGCCAACACTGTGATGAAGGTTGCGAGGAGGCCGCATACGGACCAGATAAGAGCAAGCTTTGTCATGAAAGGAAGTCCGGAAGCCAAGAATAAGTTCAAGCAGAGGCCGAGGAACGTGTAAAGCAGAAAGATAAGGAAGTACTGCCACTGCGACGGCACAAAATCTGGGTTATACATAGTGATAATGCCCAAGAACAACTGCCCTCCAAGGACACCTCCTGAAGCACTGAGAGCAACCCATCCACTGACGTTGACCCAACCAGTGACCCAAGAAACAATAGCGACCCACTTCGGAGGGGATATAATGGCTGCCCAGTGATACTGGCCAGCGCTCGTAGGGTAGCAGGAAAGGAACTCGGCATTGGAGGCTGCGAGGGACAAACTGCCGACGCCAGCCGTTACCAAACCCCATATAACAGCAGTAGGTCCTCCACTGGGGAGACCGACTGATAGACTCGATGCGAGTGCTGTCCAAGAGTTGAGGATAGAGAAGGCGAGACCGAGCATAGATATAAAGGAGAAGTTACGTTCGAGTTCTTGTTTGTGGCCTAGTGCAGCTAACTGCGCGGCGTCGGCGTCGGCGTCGCGGGCGTCGTCATTGGGCTTCATTTTGCCGACAGAGCGGCTACTGTAGAGTCAGAGTATTAACAACGAGAAAATCAAAAACACTGGTGCAAGAGATAATTGATAAACGGTTAATTGATGACGGATCCGAAATGTGTAGGCGATGACTGATGCATATATACAATACATGGCGACGGAGGACGTTGTGTAATGGCTAGCGCCGTATCGCCCGACGGCTGACGATAACGGCGATAACGCTAATGAGGGGTCCTTACTTTTACCCCGTAAACCACGGCCGTAGTTATCGTGTGATTGGTATATTCGCCCGTCGCCGTCCTTCTTGTGGTTGAGAATGCGGGGATTTGCGGGGGACCTTATCTTTTCCCCATTTGATCGTGGAGATTGAAGTCAGATTGGTAATTGCTATAATAACAGTCCCCATAACACGCAAGTTTAGAATATTTACTCTTTCATGATCGAAGCGAGTCTGGGAAACGACGCTTGGAGTAGCTGTGAGGACGGAGACCCAGAGGTCCCCTTCTTCATGACCCTACCGGGTTGTCTTGATGACTACAGATAGCAGCAGCATATGTGCACATACGTAGCATAGTACATGAAAAAGAAAAACAAGAAGGGCAAAAAAA
>NW_022158192.1:0-53678 GCF_003316985.1 Fusarium coffeatum
TATTTTTTTTTTTTTTTTCTCTCTATACCCCAACTCCCATCTTAAACGCAATGCTGATTTACATACCAGTATATCGATAAAACCTTCTCCATCGCATCACCAAACCTCTCCATCAATGGCATGCCTGTTGTCCCAGATACGTTCCTCTCCGAAACACCCGTCGAGCCAGAATCCGTCTACGAACCCTTCGATACGCGCAAGCGCCGTCGTGTCGCAGACCTCATCACCCAGGAAGAAAAGCTCCTCGAGGATGTCGCAGCCCTTAAGCGCACCGTGCCCACCACCGCCGCTGCAAACCAAGCAGAGCAGCTGCGCGACAGTCTCAAGCGCGACGACGATATGCTGGAAGCCCGTAAGAAACATATCGCTGCCGAGGCGGCGGCAATAGAGCTTGATGTTCATCTGCTTGAGAGGCAGGATGGCGTTGAGGCCGGGTTCCGAAATGCCGTCGCGGGCTTGGGCAGGTTGAAACGCGAAATGCCTGCGGTGGTTGCTAAGATGGAGAGGGCGCGTGTCGCTGGCGAATATGTCGTTACACAGGGACGATGAAGACACGCAATTGCCTCTCCGACCTTACATATATATACCCAGGGCGGCAATCACTCCATTTCGGATAGTCGCAGCGAACATGCTTGGGAGTTAAGGCGCATTGGATTAATCGACGAATTTTATCATGACATTCTGGAAGAACACACACGTCTAGCGACCACGCCTATTTGTTAGAAACTGTTACATTCATGATCAGAAAAATCTCGAGCCAGATAACTAATGTCTAATGTAAGTCTAGACACAAACGAAGTCGGCCAATCCAGCCTGTTCGTTGCAGCTGAAGGAGAGAGGCTTTGCAAGTCTTTCCATTCCTACGAACGTCGCGCTCCACCTGAGTCTTTCGCAACGGATTTCCATCACTTCCTGTTCTCGCTCCCACAACTCTGGAACCTGACCCGTTCGTTTGGGGGGGAAAGTATAATAAACGAGAGAAAATATGCGGTCTATATTAAGGCGCAGAGAAACCGCTCTGTCTATCTTTCATCGATATCAATTCCTATGACATATCTCCAGCCATTTAAGCAGCAGCAGGGGCGGGAGCAGGGGCAGTTTGGGTAGCATCAACACCCTCAGCAGCGGGTGCAGCCTCGGGAGCCTTTGTAGGCTCCTGAATCTCAGAGCCGTTGTTCTCGATGACGTTGGCGTCCTTCTTCTTCTCCCACCAAGCAGGGCGGGCGAACTCAGGCTCATGCCAAGGTCCGGCATCGCTGTTCGCACAGCCACCCTCGCACTGGCACTCGCCACCGAAATCCTTGGGGAGATTCTCAGCAGGAATCTGCTTGAGGAGCTCGCTCTTGTAGCCGGATCCGAGGATGTTGATCTTGGAAACGGTGACGGGGTCGAGCCAGCCCTTGACGATGCTCCAGACGGTCGAGAAACCCCAAGGGGCGTTGATCATATACAACTTGCCGAGGCGCTCGGGGTAGTAGTTCTGGGAGATAACGGAGGCTTGCTTGACATAGGAGTAAACCTGGGGAACCTTGCCGATAGAGACACCCTTGAGGTCCATGACAGTACAGCATGTCTCGAGGAGGTGGCCGGCCTTGCGGGAGCAAGCGGGAAGACGGGGATCGGCGACGCGCTCGTACTCGACAGCAAGGTTGGTAAGCATGCGCTCAGCGGTAGTGATCTTGTACATAGCGTTCAGGTCGATACCGCCAAGAGTCTCGATGTAGATAGGTCGGCCATCCTGTGCAGAAAAAAAAAAAGGATCCGTTAGCATACAATCTCCTGATGTTTCTTATGAATGACTTGTCATACCTTATCGGTCTTGTGGTAGAACTGAGTGTAGTACTTTCCGATCTCAGCCTTCTCAGGGTAGTCCCAGACAGGCACAGTCTCATCGAGCTTGGTCTCCTTTCGCCATTTCTCGGTGTCCAAGAACCTGTAGTGGCGGTCAGCCCCCTGTCGCAACGATGTGCTTCTCCTTCCACCGCCATCGGATAAAATGGAAAAGTCTTACATGGCTTTTGAGGCTTCGACATCGAACTTTCGCGCTCGGAGGAATCGAAGCTGTAATGGTCGTTGTCAGTATCTGCTGTGTTGCATAGGCGTCGCGTAGCATGGCCCTTTTTCAGGGTCCATGGAGCTTAGCTTTATCTCATACCAGAGTCAAGGTGTCCAATCGCTCAGTGCAGCCCTCGGACTCGAGCATCATGCGAAACTGGTGGAGCTTGGCAATCTGGTCCTCCGTGAGGTAGCCAGGATGGCCGTCCTGCTTCTCAGGACCCTTGATAGGGAAATCATAGTTGTCGTACTTGGGGTTCAGATCCATGGTGATAGTAGGTGGTGGGGTAGGAAGGGAAGAGAAGGAGGGGGGAAAGAAGAAGAAGAATCCGCAGTTAGGAGAACAGCGGAATATAAGATTAAAAGGTGACGAGACGGAGAATAACGCCAAGAAGTTTGATGTTGATGAAGAGTTGAGGTCAAGGGGTTGGTCTCTAGAATTTAAGTCGTCCGTCCTCGGTGTTGAGAAGCGTAATTAACCGTTTCTGGTCCCCCTAGAGATGGATCTCTCTCCTGTGGTGGGACTTCGTCATGGGTCAGAGTTCCCTACCTGAAGCGGTCTAGCAGCCCACATTCCGTTGAGGGGTATCACGTGTATCATCACATGTCGCATCCTTGTGCTGACTAACGGCATCTTATCTTATCGCCGGTCCCGCTTTCTTTCTGATGTGTTAGTCGACGGCTTTGAATTCAAGTCAAGGTCCAGTCATTTTCCAGCTTCGAGGTGAAATCTCGAGTCAATCATAGCGTTACTCGCTTTCTATGGCATAATTGTTGTAGCATCATGAGGAATTCCTCCCAGCGGATCACCCTCAATGTCGCCCGTCTTTTCCACACCTCAGTCGTCGGGCCACGGCTGAGACCTCAACGATCATTTCATATCACATCTCTGGCCAACTTTCCAAGAAAGCGAAGCTTCTTCACTTCGAATCCCTACTTCTCGCAAGCCGATGACGATCACCGCCCATCCTCCGAGATTACTAAAGAAGAGAAAGGTTCCTCTGCGGCAAAGAGGAAACCTACCCGATCAAACACGGCCAAGAATTCTCTGCGGCGCGTAGCCATTATAGCTCAACAGCCGAAACGGGGTTCAACAACGCCAGGAAGTTCAAGCGATGAACCCTCCAATGTGGTCAGCGCAACTTGCGTTGCAGAATCATTCAAGATGCCCATAGTTCTTGAGATTCTGTCGTCACATGGTTTTCACATAGACCCAGACGGCACAGGCTTCGATGCAAACGAAGTAGTTCATGCAAGAGGAGTTAATGGCGGGGATATCTTCGTCTTTCCCTCTGGTACAATTGTGACGTGGTCACTACCACCAGATGTCGTTACTAGGCAGATTATGCGCGCTGCTGAAGAAGCTCATCCCATCAAGTGTCGGGAATTTGAAGATCTTGAATTTACAACTGACACAAACCGAGAAGCAAGCGTGCTCAAGGGCGATGTTATTGTTCTTGGTACACGAAAGGAGCACAATGAGGCTGACAAGCTGGATACTACCCTAGCCAAGGTTGCTTTCTCCTCTGGTCTTGCCAGGAGTACAAAACTTGCTGTCCTTGAGACCGCATTGACGTCGTACTTTGAAAGCACACGCAATATCCCTGCCCTCCTCTCTCAAGGCGCCGGCATACCTCTAGGTCGTCGCTTTATCCTCCAAAAGACAGGCGAGCTCCTCAGTCTTCGCGCTCGCCTTAACCACTATTCTGAGTTGACCGATTCTTTGCCTGATATTTTCTGGGATACTAGCTCCGATCTAGGTCTCGAAGGGTACTATGAGCAAGTCGGTCGTGCCCTGGACGTCAACGTACGTATCCGAGCTTTGAACCAGAAGATGGACTACGCCGCCGAAATTGCCAGTGTCCTGCGCGAAATGTCGAGCGAACAGCATGGCACGCGTCTGGAGTTGATTATCATTCTGCTTATTGCTGTTGAAGTCGTCTTTGAGTTACGTCGTATCGTCCTGGAGATGATGCAGGAGCGCGAGATGGCTGCTGATCTGCCAAAGCCTGCAACACCGGTGGTGTAGTTTGCTAGTCCACATAACGCCTGGAATGCCTGGACGATTGTACAAAAGTGTGTAGAACTGGTGTTTATAGATTCGGAAGATGAAAATTTGGCCCCCCGACTAGGCTCAGATAGATACCCCTCAACTCTAGAATTGACGATCAATTCAATATGCCTTCATGGCGTAAACCGAGATGCTATTAAAGAACGATGTCTTGGGATGTCGTTAGACAAAATTCCCGAGAACAAAAGAGACGATAAAGATATTAGTGATATTGCAGTACCTTCCTCCATCTGACTCAAGAGGCATTGTCAATGGTGATAGTGTACCTTTTCTGTCATCTGCATACACGCGCCAGTATGGCGCCTTTGATTACACAACCAGGAGTTTCCATTCCCCAGGTTAACCACTTGATAGAAAACACCAGATGTTCTTCTTCTTCCCGGTAGTAACAAAACAAGCTTCTCAGCCCTTTTCCCCCTGGTTCTCAAAAAAAAACCAACTCCTCAAAAAAAAAAACGTACTGAATAAACACAATTCGAGAATCCACCTCTAAACGCCCATGTGGTCGGCCTACTCGTCCTGCCCAAGTCCTATTCGATTCTTCTCGAGTCATTCCGTTGTTCGTGTCCGTATTCAAAGACTCGTCATTTTGCTTATTGCGAAGGCTTATGCTGCATACCCGGAATCGGTGGGACAGGAACAGGGGTCACCTTGTGTGGAGGTGGCGGTCCCGGAGTCCCGTTCATACTCGACCGTGAAGAATTAGGTGTCGGGGGTTTCTGCTGGGCGGCAATACTCGCCCGAGCAGCTGCGAGTCTGTTGGCATCCATGACACCTGCCTGGCCATTTCCTATTCCGTAACCGGGAGTGCCTGGTTGCGCAATCTTATCAGTGAACATAGCGGACCGTTCTTGGGCGGCAACGCGGGCTTTCGCTTGATCGAGAATCCGTTGTTGTTGAGCCTCAGGGATAACGGTGTGGTATCCTGTAAGACCAGGGTTCTGAGCAGGCGTTCCTTGTTGAGGGGGGTTGCTCGGGTACCTATTTATTTGATTTCCCGCAGCCTGGTTAGGCGTGCCATATCGTGGAGGCTGCTGCTGCTGTTGCACAGTGTTGGGCGATGCACTCCAAGCCTGTCTATTAACGACAGGAGACATTGTGCGCTGTGGGATAGCTTGTCCATTCGTGTAAACTCCGAAATTGGGCTGCGCGGGCGTAGCGACTTGCTGCTGCGGATATCCTGGTTGGTAAGGATATCTCTGGCTGGGAGTTGCTGGCTGAGCCGGCATCTGTCCGAATTGAGGCCTCTGCTGAGAAGCATACTGAGGCATATTCTGGTGACCATAAGGTGTTTGGGCCTTCGCAACTTGTGTTGCATACTGCGCGGGGTAACCGTTGGGTCGGGAATATTGCGTAGGTTGAGGTCGGGCTTGGGTAGGCATAGGTCGTGGTTGGGGTTGAGGTTGGAAGCTGGGTGTAGGCCCCGGCCGATAGTATTGCTGCTGCGACATTGAAGGGGCTCGTTGAGGAGTTGCATACTGGTTCTGGGGTGTGTGATGCCCATAAGAAACACCCGATATACTAGGTGTGCGTTGTGGGGGTGGTCGAGCACTGACCTGAGCGGCTTGTTGCTGAGCTCTCAAACGAGCCTGAACACCCGCTTCATCCTCTTCCATAACGCCCTTGTAACCATCAGTTTGAACCTGAACCTTGGTGCTGATGAGAAGATCCTCAAGTTGATCTCCGTTCAGCTTAGCTACTGCATATGGCGGCAACGTCTTGATGATCAATGCAAGCTGAGCCTTCAGCACCTGGTACGTAGCTTGCTCGCCCTCGGAGGGGGTGGGACCAGGAGTAGCCAGCATATCGCCAGTGACTGGGTCGCTCGACGACCGGTTTTGCGAATTGGGTAAGTTGAGATTTCGAATGCGCTGGTAAGAAGAAAGTGTTTCGATCAAGTCGCTGACCTCTTCCAAAATCTCATCGACCTCCTTTTCCTCGCTCGTTCGCTTGGTGCCTAGAGCCTCTTCGAGTGAAGGGTCAACGACGGATTCATCCCAGTTATCAATCGCTTCCTGGATGGCCTTCTCATCAATTTCCATTGCACTATCGTCATCGTTCGTCTCCTCGTTATTACCGTCGCCGTAATATTCAACTTCTATCATGTTCTGGAAGTTCTTGTGTCCCGATCGCTGCCACCACATTCGGCCTGCAACACTGGATGGCACCACCGCCCCAGAATCGTCCTTGCAAGGCGCAAAGCTGGAAAATGCGCCTCGAAAGAGCGATTCCATTTCAGAAAGTTCGAGTTCAGTAGTTGAAGGTCGCTTTCCAGCCAGACTTTGGGCACGTTCTCGCTGTTTGTTCATGGTTTGCGATGAAGGGGTCGCATTGCTGTAGTCGAGGTAGCATCCTGCAGACAACTTGGTTGTGAAATAACTAGAGTTTCGAAGCTTGCAGTTATCAGTCAGTTCTGGGCGGTAGAAGTCTAGTGTATTGCCCTTGGCTTGTGTCTTGGGCTGCTTGGGCGGTTGAAGGGGCGGTAGAGATCGAGGCGATGAGAACAAGTCTCCCAGAGTTTGGGCTCGCTCATGGGGCGTTGTAGGCATGACATGAGTTAGTGATAGACCTGCGGGTAAAGCCAGATCACGCAAATTGGCCTCAGCGGAAGCTGGGAGGCTGGAAAATAGCCTCTTCTCTTGTGGCGCATACCCGACAAGAGACAGTACCAATGTTCCCTTTTGAGGAGACGGAGGTAGCTTAGACTCGACAGGAAGGGGATCGGCGTTGACCTTGGGATATGCTTTTTCCCGTCGAAGAAGTTCCATGGCCCTGTCTTTGAACTCTGTGATTTGCGTTCTCAATGTGTCATCGGCTGACCCATCCTTGCTATTAGATGGTTGTGTCTTGATCTCCTTGAAAGCGATATAGATTGCGGACACTAGGTCGTCAGCGACCTGGTCAAGATTCTCATACGCATTCGCAGTAGCCTTGTCGGAAATGGTGGATGGATCGGTCGATTTCTGACGCTTTGCTCGGTGGTCGTCTTCGTCGTCATCATCATCAGAAGAGTCGGGCAGGGGACGCTTGAGGATGGACGGGGCGACATCGTAGCTGTGGGAATTGAGTTAGTGCACGGAACAGCCAAGTCCTTCACGACCAAGTTGCGATATGAAAGGAGAAAATATTGCAATTAAAGGAAAGAAAAGGCTGGCGTACCTGCTGAGAGCCTCGACGAAAGATCTTATCAAATCGCGTTGGTCCTTCTTGGGCTCTCCATTGGTAATGGCAGGTTTTTGCTCATCTGAAGTCATATCCTCGTCGCGATCATCCTCTTCATCGACATCGCGTTTTCGCTTTCCCGGGGCGACGGATTGCGCTTTATCGAGGGTAGGCGATTCTGAGGTGCCGTTGGCTTGGATAGCCGCAGGCTGAGCTGTGGTGGGTGTGGTCATGATGGCTTCAAAGAGAAGACCGTCGTTCTTTTTTTTTTTTCGTCGTCGTCGGGGCCGCGCCTCGTCGCGATACGCGGTAGTGTCAAGTATAGCGATCGTGGCAGCGACAGTGGCAGTGGGTAATAAAATGATAGTGGTTAGCAGCAGCAAATGGTAGCGGTAGTGGATGGCAGAAACTGGTACAGTTCCAGGTCAGGTCCAGTCCAGTCGCAATTCAGTCCGTCCCAGTCGCTGGTGCAACTCAAGGTAAATAATAGACTTGGTCGAAGCAGCGCAAACGAGTCTCCTTCATTGAGATAACCACGACACAATCTTGCAATCGCTGCAAAAGAGAGTAATGGACTCGAAAATTACGCGACAAACAGGTCTCGGAGCAATATCTCGAGTCAAAAACCGGGGGGGACGAAACGATTTTGCTCTGCTTTGCTTCGCTTTGCTTTGCTTTGCTTGCTTCGCCTTGCACTGGGGCTGGGTCTAGGCAGTCCTGGGGGCCGGGAAGAATGTGTCTCCTCGATCGCCAACTACCCTTCTTGTCACTGACCCGCGCTGGACCCACTTTGGTGAGAGCTTACGGAGCCATGCACGTGACTAGCTCATTGCAACGGTTTATTGTACCTCTTTGCATTGTAACTGGGAAACACCTCATGGACTCGAATTAGATACAAAAGATGGCCTCATTTCCTGCTTCTCACTACTTTTGTCACCAAAAGAATCATAATCATGGGAATCTCAGTGGCCAGTAAACTGCACAATACCCATTGTGACTCTTATGCGAAGGTATCCTGTGGTACCTGAGCCATCAGAACACTCGGGACGTGGCTGCAGGTCTAGCGTAATCATGACCATGATAGTCATTAGCTCTAGCACGTCAGCTACAACATGATCTCATCATAAACACATCAATCAGGCACTTTGCTACAGGTAGCAAGTTGATAAAGTTCATATTACAGAGCACGTCAAGTATGAGAAGCTACCTACTTAATACTGCTAACTCAATGCTGCGTACTCGAAGTCCGTCATACAGTTCAAACTAATCCCATACCAGTGTCCAAAACCATGTCCATGCTGCGTGTTCCCATGCGCTATCGAATAATTCATGCATAAATGTTCATTTCTTACTTGGCACGAGCCAGAGCAACAGCGTTCTTGCCAAGGTCGTAAACAGAGTAGTAACGTCGGAGGAAAGCATCGCCGAGAATAACGAGAGGTCCCACGGGCTCGGGGAAGTCCATTCCCTGGAAAGTAGAGATACAGCTGCCCTGGACCTCAAGGATGTAGTCGGTGGCGGGAAGGCTGTAGTTGGAACCGGCAAGGGTGAAGGTGATGTCGGGGAGAGAAGAGCGCTTCTCACAGTCAATAGTGTACTGACCGTTGTAGCCCTTCTTAGCACCAATCTCCTTGTTCAGAAGCTCAGCAAGGGAGCTGGGGAGGACATTCAGGGAAGTACCGGTGTCGAGGATGGCACCAGTGTTCTCCTGCTCGGCAACCTCATCACCGAAGGCAATGGCGTCGAGGTCAACCTCCCAGTAAGCCTTGCGGCGGAGAGGGATGTACTCAAGATCGCCGGTGTACTTGGACTTGTCAACACCGCCGAACATGGCCTCGCTCTCGCCCTCCTGGCCGTCAAGGTAGAAGGCGAAGACAGGCTCGTCAAGAAGCTTCTGGTTGACCATTTGGTAGAAGGGAGGGACCATGCCATTGACGGCAATGCGGTCGTATCCAAGACCGAGAATACCGTCGAAGCGACCGAAAGCGAAGGCCAGACCTGGCTCCTTGGTAGCCTCAGCGAAGTCTTGGTCCTTGATCTCGATATCACCGATTGAGACGACATCATTCGAGACGAAACCAGACAAGCTGCCAGAGCCGTAGTGGATCTCGAATTCGCTGCCATTGCTCTTGTAAGTTGACGAGGCAGATGAGTCGTACTTGGAGTGGAGGTAGCAAGCGATGCTGCCACACTGCTGGGAAGGAACCCAGAGGTTAGAGCTACCGGTGTCGAGGACAACCTTGAAGCTCTGGGGAGGTGTACCGATGGTGATCTCGGAGAAGTCTGGACAAGGTCAGCTCGGAATGAAGTCTGTTGAGTTCAATGACACTTACACTGGGCGTTCATGAAGTTGGAGACAGGGACGGGGTGGCCACCCTCAACACTAGGAACGTTGGTAGCGAAAGCGTAATCGGCGGCGTTCTTGGGGCGAGAAGCACCCATGTACTTCTGGCCGAGGCTCTGAAGGTGGTCCTCAACAGAGTTCATAGCCTGTGTGTCTCGTGTTAGATATCGTCAAAGAAGCGCGCAAGCAAAATGGGGATCAATCGTACCAGCTGGTCAGCAAGAGGAACCTTGTTGAGCTTCATCTTGTGAACGCCAGCCTGGGCAGAGCCCAGAAGCGCGGCAGCGGTAAGAAGAGCGCTCTTCATGATGGGCAATCGGATTGAGAATGCGACCGAGATGTGTGTTGATAAAGATGCTCGACAAGAGGGATTGCGAGCTGTGGTGTTGATGGGGAGTGAAGATGCAAGATGCAAGATGGAGTTGGGGAGAGATAAGAGAAGATGGTTGGTTAAGAAGTGAGAAAGCGGAGGAGAGTGACAGTGACGGAGCTCAGGTCTATCCGAGCTGGGGGAAGCTTATTGCGCATTGCGCGTGCTTGCGGCCTGTTTCGGCCGCACCTACCTGGATTCGTCAGTAACGCCTCACGCCTCCCGGGCCATTGAAGCGTTTCCCCTGCGAATGACCTTGTGACTTGTCAAGCAATGACGCACCAGTTCAGTTGTGCCTTCCCCGTCTCCACCTGCGCCTGCCCTGCGTGCCTGCCTAGCAACCAGTATCCGTACCTACTCTGCAATCTGCACTTGGAGAAGAAGGGAGCTTTTCCGCCTTAGGCATCATGCGTCTTTATCAGCGTCTCATCTTATCAAGCCGCGTATCAGGAACAGGAACAAGCAGCAATCAGCCTGTTACTACTAGGTGCCTACTCTCTTACCAGGGTTTGTTTCGCTGATACTATGCGTTGTCATGGCAGCTTCTGAGATACCTGTGACATTCTTCCTCTCTGTCTGCAAGGTACTGTACGGATACGATACCCCTGTATAAGTCTCACGCGTGTGCTGTTGATAGCACAGCATAGCTCGCTCGGACTAACACTAAGGTAACCTACCATCTGGGGTTAATAAATGGTCTACGACTAACTTGACGCGGATCCTCAATCGCGCCCTTGTTCCTGACCGTTTGTTTTATGGGACGTATGATCAACATCAGGAACACGACTGACTGTCACAAGTGTTTATAGAAACATCAACAACGGAATGGAAGGCGGAACCTAAGTGAACTAGGTACTACAAATTATCTTGAAGTTAATCTATTACATGTAGTTGTATATATATATATATGTATATATATATCAGTTCCACATATTACGGCGACAACGTCACCGCTGTGCACTCTATGTATTCATCATAAACCATCTTATCATAACATCGTTAGTAACATTGGGCCAAAACAATCAACGCCCATGGATCTCCTTCTTGGAGCGCTCCATCGCTTCGGCAAAAGTCTGCCTTACATCATCCAATTCAGCGTAATGCTTAATAAGAGCTTCCAATCTCTCACATCTAGAACCAGTTACTTCGTCTGACAGTTTGCACCATCCAGAATGAAGTGCAACGAAGAGAAATGCTAGACTGCCACGGTACACCTGGTCATCGCGGATCCATGAGCGCAGAGCGCCCCTGCTAAGGTTAACTCTGCAACCGCGTTCTCTCAGGAGAAGAACGAGTAGACTCTTGAATCCGTTCTGTCCTGCTTTGAGGAACGCCTCGACGGCGTCTTGGCCGATATTCAAAGAGCTCTTTAAATATCTCTGCATCACAGGAAGGAGTCTATCGCCATGTCGCACATTGAGAGTCGTGTTTATCAGCATGTCCTGCGTGATCTTGAAGTCATCTTCGGCTCTCTCCACCAACTGTGGAAACTCTTTCGCTGAACAAACACCTGCTGCAGCGTCAAGGAGTCCTTGCGTCACCCGAACGCTCTCGTCTTTATGCTCAAAAATCACTTGCAGACCAGGATATCCAAGCTCCCACAAGACCTCGATGGCGATTTCTTCATCAATATCGACATCGTCGGCCCGGTTCTTGAGAATCATTTCGAGGACTTCGGGGGCCCAGTCATCTGAGTCTTTCTCTGGTGAGGCAATTGCGGCCAACACAACTTCTTTGGTGAACAGGACTTGAGACCTTGGCATTTCGAGGAAGATGGCCATGAAGTCTGGTCGGCAGCGGGTGTTGGCCAGTGCGAGAATCATGAGTTCTTCGTCAACGAAGCCTTCGTTCGCGCGGTGTTTGAGAAGGATTCTAAGCATAGATGGTCCCCGGCGATTCTCGATGGCTCGCTCAGCTACGGTTGTGGTAATTTGAATGCGTCCTCCGTGTTGGGTCAGAAGGTAGTCCATAACCGTTGGGTGACAGGCACTGGCAATGTTGCCCATCATCCATTCGTCGAGTTCAATACCGTTACCGTGCAGCTTCAGTAACAATGCAATTACATCGAGTCCATGTCGTTCGTTCCTTGTGGCTCCGATCATTGCGGCGTCGCTCCATCTGAACTCTGGGTGTCTGAAAATGAGTTTCATCATCTCAGCACTGGCACACTCGGCCACGGCGCAAGAGAGATCCTGGTCACGCGAGATTTCGTCTTGTCGTAGTGTCATGATTGTTTGAAGCATTCCGGTGCATCCCCATCGTGCTGCAGCCTGTATAGTGTATGGTGTCAAAGATTCGCCCTTTTTTAGGAGAAATGCCAGCATTTCGACTCTTCCGGTCAGTATCGCACTGACAAATGGCGATTTGATCCGGGCGTGGTGCTTCTCACGGTCTTCGTCGGTGTTTCCGAACCCCAGATGCTCAACGCTGTCTCTTTTCTGGTTCAACGATGGGCCATGAGTGGGATACTCAGAGCCGTTGGGCAGTCCCTTGAGAAATTTGATGGCATCCTCGGCAGATCGGAGCTTACAGATGCTCTCGCTGGCGTAACGCACCCAGTGGTAGTTATACTCTGATTTTGCTTGGAAGACGCGCTTCACTTGGGTGGTGCTTGTGCCTGACCAGCCTCGCTTGCTTGCGATATGCCGAACTCGCTGGTTAATAAAGACCTCCACATCGTGCTTTGACTGGGAAAATGAATCGAGGTCTCGGTGAACAAACTCGCCCAGATACTCGTAGATCTTTGAACTCGGTCGACTTGTGATGAGAAGGCAGAGGTTTGAAGCAGGCTTCTCGCCATGAAAAGTGTGTTCGATGAGCTCCAAAAGGATTGTTCGAGAATTTGCGTCACACTCATCCAGCCCATCAATGACACAGAAGATACGACGGTCGGATCTGAAAGCGACCTCCACTAATAAGTTCCAGAGCGCTTGGGGCTTCTCGAATACTCGAGCACCACGGTAGGCATGTCTTCGGCGGATTCTGTCACTGAGAAGATGGGGGTGGTTTTGAAAGATCTGCGAGAGTAACCCTCGGAGGATTCCCTGGGCACTGTTTCTCAACACGTCTTTTGAGCCGCAGAAAAAGTAGGCGCAAGTGTTGGCGGGATGTGTAGCAAAGTCGTTGGTAAGCTTTTCAGCGAGATAGACGGCCATGGTCGATTTCCCTCGTCCGTGATTACCAGAAAGCCACAAAACATGCTGATGTTCTGTCTCGGGTCTCAACCAGTTCTTAACTTCCTGCACACCCATGATCCATTCGCAGGTCTTGGGCGCTCGAGGCCCTTGCTGCGTTCTGAGAGCATCCTTTGCTATTGAAGGATCCGACCAGATAAGATCACGATAAAAGGCTTCAATTTGCTTCTTCTTATCCGCATCGCCTACAGCAGTCAGTATTTATGAAACCGAGGACGTACAAGGTTTGGTGTTTTACTTAAAATATGAGTCGATTCATAGCGCTTATGAGCGACTGTGCTGGTGCTCGGCCAAGGATAGTGACCTAGGAAACTATCCGGCGACGATAGAGGGGATTCATCTGAAAGGCGCGATCTTGATGACCGCGGCGAGTCGTTTTTCACACTCGAGAAACCCATTTTCGAGGTGAAGGATGAACGAATGCTGAGAACAAGTTGAGGATCGCAGTCTGACTTGACTTACAACAGTCGGTGTACAACAAGTTACCAGAAAGTGACTAGAAAGTGAGCCAGAAAGTGGCTGGCGTGATGCATGCGTCGACTTTGAAGAGGGGTGGTGCCTTTAACCGTCTGTTTATTAGGACAAGCGAAGAGAGAGTCTCATGACCATCAAGATTAAATAAGAGGTATCAACAGTAAGATAGAAGAGAGGAATGAGAGTGAGAAAAGACTTTACACGCTTTGAGACAGTCGCGTCGTATTTGAAATGGTATGTTAATGAGAGAGACAGAGGTGAATAAGGATACAGCATAGCAGGAGTGGGGTATTGAAGAGGGAGAGAGAAAAAACTAGCTTAATTTAAAAATATAAAAATAAAAAGATTAAATTAAATTAAACTGCTGTATACTAATATCAGGTTTCGTCCTTCCCCTCGTTGAGATTGAGTAACCAGTGACCTCAAAAGGGGGTAATTTAGGAGGTTGGTATCTACGCCAATGCCAAGGATGGAAGGACTTGAGAGATCCTTTTTTTCAAGGCCACTGATACTAAAGCTGGCAATGACGTTAACTTAAGCTCATCACTATCACCCACGATAAGAAACTCTCGTCTTGATAGTAATTTAACAAGTAGTCTAGAAAGACATGTTGCTTTTTATTCTCCAACTGTCGACTTGTTGCAGTACAACTCTCAAAGTCTAGATAGGTACGGATAGGTCCTAGTAGTAATAACCCCAGCCTCCACTGCTAATTTCGTGCCCATGGACCTTATGCAAGTCATTAATGGCCCCTGTCCATCCTTTCTCAGAGGAACACATTCCATTCGCTGGCAACCGGCCAACCCAAGATTCTGGTTAAGCGCTGCATTGTGAGATGCAAAGGATTGAGATTGATATTAGGATTGAGACTATCACATTTTCATGACTTGTCCTTGTTGATCAGAGGTCAAGCTTATACCATCTCGTTTGTCACATCGTAACTGTTGCGCTTTATACGATAGTTGGAATCCTGCGTCAATCATGTTCCTACGATATCATCCCTATTCCTACGGGGTTGCTGTAAGGAAACAGCGAGGTAGTGAATAACTATGCGGTGAAAATTACGGTGTCTCTAGGGTAATAATAATATACACATGATGTCTGTAGACTTGTAATGTTAGATATTCCTCCACCACCTTAACAATAAATGAATATAATTTGCATGTTCAAAAGTAGAATACCGTAAGATAATAGGTGAACAGGTGATAGAGTGAGTCATAGGATGATGAGCCTTTGCCTAACCTTGATGTTTTTGAGGTTAACAACTGACGATCTTTTCATTTAACGACTTCAGGTCTTACCTACATAAATGCAAGGTAGTTTCTCAGCATCAAGATCGGAAATACGACATATTCTTAGTGGCCGGGGCAGAAGTTCAATAGACTTTGGTCGCTTACAACTGGGGTTCTATGAATGCAGCATTGCAAACCGATGGAGAAGCATCGTCGTCAAATTTGAGGAAGCCAAGGTACGAGGGCTATACTCTCAGAGAGATATGACATTTCGATAATTGAAGGATTTGTTCCCCGAGAATACCTGCCTATATCTGGCACTCGAAGTTCAATCACTGTTTCCATCTACAGGCCATCGGTATGCCATCATAACTGCGACAGGGATGAACGAGACGAGGAAACAATTTGCCCAAAGCCCAATTCGTTCCCAGCATATTCATGTCCCATGTTCTCAGACATTTCCTCTTGAACCTTCTTCAACGTGAAGATAATCCATAGCAGCGGTACTGACAGGCCCATGACTGCAAAAGAGAGGCACCGCGGCGACGATTGGCCTGCCACTGAACCACCTATTGGCATGATTTCTCCAACAAGCTTTGGCTTCTTATTCTTTCATCACCCTCTGCTTTCCCGTCATCGTCTTAGTATGCTAGGAGACCAGCGAGGAGCCAAAACGAAAACATGTATGTGGCTAAAGAAGCCGTTAATTCCAACCCGTCCACGGACCGGTATGCCATCGTGCCCCCAGGATTTCTGTACATGTGAGGGAAACACATATCTTCAATAGCACTCCAGTCGATAGGCGATACCTCTGACCCCTCGCCATTCCCGATGGGACTCGCGTCAAAAGCATGTATATACCTCAAAAGGAACAGGCTGAAGGACACAGCCAACGTTGTACCAAGTAAAAGCAGTCTGGCATTGTGGTGGACGTCATCTCTCGAGCAGGTTTTGGCCAGTGGTTTCAGGAGAGTCAACGAATGCTGTGAGGCCGCTCTTTGCAGTATGGTACCAACGACTGGGCCTGCCGTTCTGCTTGAGGACAATGACTGCAAGAGAAAGAGCAATGCTGAGGGAAATCTCAAGAATATAACCAACAGCAATCTATTATGACAAACCAGCGATATCACACTTGAAACTGGTGTCATGACAAACTCCAATGCCAGATATGTCAGTGTTGCTTATGCCGTACATGGTATTGCATATCTCGCTCTGGCAAATTTACAGCTTGTTCTTCTCGAACTGAGTCTCATAATCGAGAAGGCGGATATAGCTACTGAAATTAACCAGTTCTATCCATCGTGAGCAGTCAACTTGGAGGTTCCCCATGCTGAGACGTGCTCGATAGGAAGGACAGAACTAAGGACAGTCTTCTTGATGAAGCCATTTCTCGGGAAGACAACCTCGTAAAATGGGACTCGCTCTGATTTTATCTCATCACATTACCATATAAGACGCCCGATATTTCTCAGCTGGGCTGGCTGCGCAGATGCGGTTGAAGGAGGCTTGCATGTATCCAACAACAACAACAACAACAACGAGATCCAACCATGGTAGTAAAAGATTGATTCGACAATAAAACATCTCGCAAGATGGCAATGCTCTTATGCTGTCTTGTTTTCAGCCTCAGTCTTGTTGAGCTGGTCAACTCGCAGACCAGTACTACAGAGTCCGCATCTGTTTGCGGATACATAGACGGTGGTAAGTTACACAGTATGCCGACCACAAGTGCCAGCTGACGATGAGCATTACCAAACGCTGATCTTGCAATTGATTGTCCATCCGAAGCATGTGGTTTTCTATACATACTGGGCCACAACAATATATATGTCGGATGTTGCGGAGACATGAACTGTGCCATACCGACTATGTATCGAGTCAGGCCAAACATTTAATAGCTACACTATAGAGTGGTTAGCAAAACATGTGCTCCGTGAAGACTGATTTTAAGACCGAGAACAGCACCGAAGGCTCCCTCTCAGCATATGCAACTTACACATGGTATGGTCTCGTAGCAGGAGGGTACTTTTGCGCGCCCTCAAGGACTATTGTTATAACTGTAGTTACAGAAACAACCTCTGAGGCAGCGGCAATCCAGACAATCACAGTGATCTACCAGAGCCGACCGATACTGGTGGTGAGTCTAGTACTGCTGAGCTGAAGATTACCTATATTAGACCAGACACAACAGGCGAGAATGAGCCATGACAGGTGGACCGAACCTGGGAGGGAACTGGATATGGTGAGCCATCACTTGATAGTTTTCCTTATACAATTGCACTAACGTAACAACAGATTTGAGCTGGCGACAGAGAGTCACTGGAGGGTTGCTCTTATTGTTTTTTCGTGTAAGTGAAAGAGGTATCCAAGATACATTGACGTCCAATATGAAACCGATTCTCTGACTGTGACATAGAACCTTTTGGGTGTTGTAGATAGCCAAGACGAAAGACCAATTTAACCAATGAACAGTATTTTGCTGAGAGAATATCACGCAAAGATACGCCGACACTTGCTCTTCAAACAGATGCCTCAAGTCCAGAACCTCTTTGACACTCGTCTCTCTGTCGTAGGTGCAACGTAAAAGTCATAGTTGTTTGTCCGATAAGTTGACAAGGCAGAGTCCATGAGGGATAACGACGAAAGAATGATCACCAGGGAGGGCAAAATTGTATTCAGTTAGCCTTTTTTTGTTGTATGATCTCGATGCATGTACCTGCTGTACAAATACAGTACTAGTAGCTAGCAGGGCAGTGAGACACAAAAGGCAGGCAATGTCAATGTCAATGTCTCTGGTTCGTGAACTGGTATGACGGTCCTGTTTTTTAAATTCTCCAGCACCTAGCACCAGTTAAGAATGCAGGGAGGGTGTTATTGGTGGCAAAGTCCACAGAGACGATCAGTTGATGGATGGATGATCTAGCAAAATTTGAGAGGAAAATCAGGGCCCGCGAAACTCTAGACCTTGATAATGACCGCACTAGTGATGCAAAGCAACGATAAGAACAAGAAACAGTTGAATCTATCTTGTCATTAAAATTCGGACAAAAGAAGGACACTGAGTGAATTCAAGGGAGGTACGGATAGGTATCCGTAAAAGTGGCTGCTAATGCGTGTTGATCTTTTTAAGATTGAATCTTCCAAAAATAGCCTGAACAAGTGATCAATCAATCTCACAGATGTCGAGTCGAGAGACAGAGAAAGGAAGGGTTCAGCATTGACTGATGATAGTGATGGACGAACGGCCCGCATGCCAGCGGACGGCCACCATACGCGGAAGCCTGTGCAATACAAGGCAAGGCAAGGCAAGGCAAGGCAGGGGAGTCAAGTTTTATTTTACCCACCGTAGGTACCGACCCTCCGTAGGATAGTCTATAGTCTATGGAGTTGTACAAGACAAGATGCGGATGAAAGTGGATTAACTTATGCCAAGGACATGACACAACTGTATCCGTACTGTTGTACTGTATCCTCAATGCTGAGCTACTACTAAGTAACAGAGGGATCATCCATGCCTGTCCATATCCGTACTGCTCACTTCAAAGTTCGATAGATAGATACGGATACAAAAATTGTCTTTCCAAATCGGAATTCCGAGATAATTAGCCTTGGAATAGAACAAAAAGTTGATTGTTGCAACTCAGTTCCGTACGTGTTTCATAAACTCAAACAAACTTGTCGTTCCGCTAAAGCAAGTAAGCGTGAGACGAGAAACCATCTGATGAGGCACAGCAACGGTCTTGGCGGATGACTCGGGATAAGAGCCAGAGACCAATATCCAATCCAATCCAATCCAATCCAGTCCAGTCAAGTAGTTTGTACGGAGTAGATAGTTGAGTTTGATATGATCAAGACAAGGCCGTTGTGGAAATGCATAGACTAGGAGTTGGGCAATAGAATGCCGACAGCCTACAATATACCAATCAATGCAATGCAATGCAGAGACTTGGCGAGGCATCTCGACAACTTCAAGGCAAGACAAGACAAGGCGAGGTTTTGAATGTAATTATTCAACTTGGTCCGATTGTCCTGGCGGCCTGGAACGGGAGTCGGGAGAGGATGCAAATTCTACTACATATGTACATACATACATACTACGTAGGTGCAGTATCCGTTGCATTGCTACCTACCTTCCAAGATGAATGGATGAATACCCACAGGTCCCTTGATCAATTCCAATCTCCACGGGGTTTTAACTTGGCATCCATCTCTTATAATTAGCGGTCATACATAGTAAGGGGATGGGCATAATAATTAGGGACAGGCCCTATTAGCACATAGATGAGCGGATGCCCTGGGCTTGTTTGAAGCTTGATTGGCGAATCACCCTGCTGCTGTCGTATTCCCCGTTGTACTGTACTTTGCTGTTTTATTTTCTCGTCTTCTCCGTACAGTACATGCAAAGAGCTTACAGCCCCAAGACGAAAGCCATCGAGGCCGGTACTAGGTAGCAATCTTGATCACCTGCATTGGCGTATAGGCAAGTACGTCTTGAGTCGCAAGAGTCGCAAATTGCCTCGCGGTCCTTTTATGAAGGAGGTTAACATGACCCACAGATGACATTCGAACAAGAACAAATCAAGCAATTGCTTTGCAGGTGTCGACAAAAGGGGTAAGTCCCGCAACTAATGTAGGAACCCAACCATCGAGACCAACCACACCTGGGCAGCTGGGAGAGCAGGCTTGGTGATAACCTTAACTTATTTGTACAGTACAGTACTGTACTGTACTGTATTGAGGATGCACAACGCAAGGAGTTATGTAGCCATCATTAGAGCTACTGTAGAATCCAACATAAGCCAAGCCGAGCCAAGCCCACAGTAAGTTTTATGCACCTGGTTAGCGGATCGATTGAGCACATGGGGCAGATTCGAGAATCGTACTGACCCTCAGATAAGTGCGTGATCGACAGAATTGTGGTCGATTTCCCTTGAAGGCTTCTTTGTAACAAGATCGGGTTCTTCTCATGGATGTCCGGATGCCCTCGATCTCAACAACGCGTCGAGCGCTCATAGTGCCTCTTTTTTTCATTGGGTCTCGCTACTGTACTGTAGTAGAATGCCAGGTAACTGTTCGTTTTTCCTACTTGCAAAGTTTCTTGAATTATTACTGAAACACCTGTGCCAAGAAACTGTGTTTTTTGGGGGGAGGTTCTCGTTTTCTTCTTCTTCTTTTTTCGTTTCAACCTTCTGGCCGTGCCATAATTATTACTCCCAAGTCTCTAAGGGGATCGATACTTTTTCTTCTCTCCATGGTGATGATCATGTAGATGCGCTGTTGACTCCTTTGCTGAATACTGGAAACGCTCGCTATGTTCGAGTCATCCATCGAACAGACCAGCCACCTTTTCAGGGTCAGATACCGAGACGTTGGTTAGTACCTAATGATTCGAGCATTAGCGCGATCGAAACAACGCAGCTTTGATAACGCTCTTCGACTGTGATCTTGCAACCAGAGGCTGTAGAGCAGAAAGAACTACATATCTCCCTTTGTAATCCACAAGGACCTCAAAGACTGCATGTCAAAGTCGATGTTACTGTAAACGTTTTCACCAAGACTACGCATCTTACACGTCAAACGTGGTAGAATAGAATGTTGACATTGCATTTTCCATACAGGTAAAGTCCACAAGGCACGTGGGTCATATACATGCATAGCTGACGTGCGCCTGATTATTGGCACTCGATGGAATTTGCACAAGAGGATGTGCGTTGCATAAGGTCTGAAGGCTTATGAAGGTCTTGGGAACAGTGGATTGAACTGCGGCGCATCGTCACGGGGGGTGCATTGACGAGCAAATGAACTCGGGGGTGTCCACCATGTCTGAATGGTGAGAGACAAGCTTCGGTAGTAATAATTGAATCGGAGGAATCATATTTGGAATACCCGATTATCGACCCGAGTTTCCGGGCTTGTATCCGTACTGTAGAAGTAATCGAGGCCGTCTCAAAGATGTTGGCAAAATCATGAAGTAACTGACACTCTTGCAAGAAGATTTGATGCTGTACTGTATCAACCAACAGTCATGGTTGAGTCGGATAAATGGTGGTGTGCTGACAAAGTGTGGCCGTCTAGATCTGCGGTATAAAGTCCTTGTTGGGATGATGGAGGGCACGGTACGTATTCATTTTTGCTGTTCCTGAATATCATTCACAATCTTGTCATGAACCATATGCAAGCCTGACACCAATTCTCATAAGTAGATAAGCATGCAGCAAGCAGCGTCCAGTGTGCGAGACGGCATCAATGGCAACAAAGCCACCAGTGTCTAGTCAGGCAAAGAGACCATCGAGTACGACGGCTCCCGAGCGGACCAAGACCGGCATGTCGAGCACATCCAACGCTTAACGTAGATCGCGTGTCCCACTGGTAATGGCACTGACCGGCAGCACATTCCAAATTGCCATCTCCAGGTATTGGGTGAGGTGAAGTGGCTTGCCCACAGGCGGGTTCAGCGGTCGTAGCGGTCGCAGCGCCTCCAGCGGTCCCCAGCAGATGGCGTGGCAGCGTGAAAGGTCGTAAAGGGGGGGTGGTCGAGGGTCAGGGGGTACGGATATATTTTGATGAAATTCAGGGGATGGTTGGAGGCGGTCGGAAGATTTCAGCACAAAGACAAAGAAGTGCAGTGGAAGGTTCGGAAATGAGAGCCTATATAGGTAAACTTGCTTCTTTCCCAAGGGCCTGTAGAATAATTACGCATCCGCCTTGGAGTCTCGTGAGAAGGCAGCAACTTCACGAGGCACTGAGCCTTCCATTTAAATCATTAGCCATGATGGATAGATAACGCCCGGCGCTGTCACCGCCAGCCACAAACGGAAGATGGTGTTTCTCTGTCTCGCAGCAGTTTTGTGTGCGTTTGTGCTCGTGCTTGTGCCTGTTCAGTGGTTGGGAACCTAAAGCAAAGATGTTTCCGTGATTGACGGCGTGGTTTCGTGTTTGTACCCATGGCCTATCACTGGCAGGCACGGCCGCCTGCGATTCTCTCTCTAGTGGAGAGCAGGTACGAGCGGCTAAGTTGGGTTGCTTGCAGTTGTACATATATCCACGGTAGTAAGTTAGAAGTTATTCAATATTTGTGCAACTAGGTTAGCGTGCACAAGAGATGCACCGTTTGTGTCCGTACTAACGCGTACTGCCAATGAAAATGTCAGGATTTGACTTCGTGCTCGGGAGAAGCAGTGCTCAGGTGCACCAATTGGCGCATGTTTGGGCGCTCTAGAAAGACGTTAGCGGGTTGACCGTCTACGAAAAAGCTTATGCTATGCGTGATTTTGTGTAAAAGAAGAATCTGACCTCCTTAGCTTATCCGCCAGCTCCTCAAGATGATCCCAAAATGGAGACCGGATCCTTGCTGAATCCCTGACAGTGGCTCCACAGTCTGGCTAATGCCCCTGTACCCCCTGTTCCTTTGTCTCGCCGTTTCTTTGCATTCACTGGCTGCTACTCTGAGGCCCCATGTCTGGCTTGGCTCTCCCCTTCACTTGCACGTCTGGTCCCTTTCCTTTTCCCGTTCTCTCTGACTCGCTTCGCCTCGCTTCTGCTACCTTTCTCTCCTTCCATCCCCCATCTCACTCCCATCTCCTCTTTCAACAAAACAAGCCACTACCTCCGGCCGTTCGTTCGTTCCAGTCCCTCCTTCACTCCCCACACTTTCAAAGCGTTTGTTCTTTCTTCATCTGTCTGAAGCGTATCGTGGTCAGTATCACGATCGTTGGTCTTTTTTTTTCGTATCGTCAAGTCTCTTTTCTTATTCTCGGCATCTTGATCTTCTTTGTTCAACTGCCTTAACTCGACCGTCTTACGATCGATAACATCGACCCACCGCCGTCAACTCTTACGACTCGACGGCACTGCTGGACCAAGCCATCGAAGATCATCGCTGTCTTCATCGTACCTCCAGAAGGGGCTCACACTCGACTGACGACAACGACAAGTACGACTTGACAACCTGGCCGACGAACTCCTTTCGATAAGTACGGAATAACGCGTGGCAACCTACCGACTCGAGATTCGACTCGCTTCGATTGCAGTTGATCTGACTCGAAGTCCGTGTCGACTCAGCATACTATAATCACACTACTTTACTATCGCTGAACCATTGGCTTACGACAAACCTCATCATGAAGACCTCGACATTTCTGTCCATGGCCATTGTGGCTGCCAGCTCTCTTGGCGTCAACGGCCAGGTCAGCGGCAAGATCAAGGGTGAGCAATGGCCTATCGCCAACCCTGTTTTGAACGAGATGAAAGGGCAAGGGTGTTGGAAATCAAACGGCAATATGACACAGGTTTATTCGGGAACCGAGACGACATCTGGTGACTGTTGGAATCGATGCAAAAAGAAGTATGCCGTGTTCGCCCTACAGTCCTCCAAATGCTTCTGTGGTCAACTTTATCCTCCAGAAGATGATCTTGTTGATGATAAGAAGTGCAATTGGGAATGCCCAGGTTATCCTTTTGAGGCCTGCGGTGCATTGAAGACCTATTACTCCGTTTTCAACACCGGTCTTGAGTTGGCACCCGACAACTATGTGGAAGAGAAGTCAACAACAAGCGCTGCTCCCTCTTCCACTGCCGCCGCCGAGAGCACTGCCGCCAGCGACGACTCCGCTGCCTCAACTGAAACCGATGGCGCAGCCGCGACCACAGAACCGGCCTCAGATGACAAGAAAGATGGCCCCAACGTGGCCGCTATTGCCGCTGGTGTTGTAGTGGGAGTTGTGGTGATTGCTGCCATCGGCGGCGGTGCTATTTTCTTTGTTCGTCGCCGACGAAATGCAGAAATTGAAGAGGAGCACCGACGAAACGCCGCTGTGAATGCTTTTATCAACGGCTCCAAGCCCCCTGGCAGCAGTGGCAGTATCTCCATGACTGACTCTCGTCTTGACCCTGTCATGGCTCATCGACGGCTCAGCGATGGCAGCATTGCTGATAACCAAGATTACTCCCGAAGAATTCTGCGGGTAAGCTAACTGATATTAGTGTATTTCTGACGATTGCTAACATACCTTCAGGTCACCAACGCATAATCGAGTCTCCAGTCTCGGCTCTTCAAAGTCAAATACTTCTCATCCATTTCTCACTCGGCATTTACGGCGTTTTCGGGATGATAGCTCATGTCTGTTTGCCAATCGATCACTCTCGACGACGTGGCGGCGTTTGATTCTTTTCGGGCGTAGGACTAGACATTTTTCTACTATTTTGGTCTGCAGAAATTACGACTGGATTTGATCAACCATGCTATATGGCACGCCGGCTATCCCTACGCCATCCGTTCATTACCTCCTTACTTTTTAGCAATAAGCCTTGATCGAAGCGACAGGAGAAGATGGGATTAATGCCACCAATGCCTTTCTAGAAGTCATCCTTCATCCGTTTCGCCTCAGGACGGGTGTCGTCTTCGCACAAGGGCTGTTCAGCGGCAATCATACCCGCGTGTAATTGGCACGTCTGTTTTCTTTTCTTCATGACTGGGAGTCACGTATCTCCTGTGTACAAATTCTCGCTCCTGCGCGGGGGTGAAAACAAATCTAAAAAACAGGGGGCGACAGGTCCTCTTGGGATTTCTTGGTAGGATGGCAGGGAGTGAGGTGTCACAGATGCAATGGGACGTGGGGAGGACGTCAGCCCCATCGAGATATCACGAATTGGGTGGGTTGACTGGTAGTACGGGATGTTGTCTCGTCGCTTTATTTATTTTTCCAACTTGATCGTTATCTTTACCTACCATGGACCGATGATCGTGTATGTAGGATTGTGCATAGTCATATACCACCACTTAAAGCTTGAGACGCTGGTCCGCTTGGGTTGCTTGTCTGATTACATTGACGTTTTTTGGATAATATATACTAGTGTCGATTAAATTTGATCCCCTCAATTTCTGGCCATGAGGTACTCGGTAGTTCTCATATTACGTGGCACTGAATCGGTACAGTATGATTGTTGCTATTGTCACCACTATGGTCACCAGTTGATCATTCCCATGGCTCAGCCAGCCACCTGCCTTCAGAAGCCGCCAAATCAATTGTAATGAACTTAGATCACATCTATTCGATGCATGCGCTATGTTTTCAATTTCAACAAAGCGGACCTTGAATAGATTCGAGACACAGCAGGAAATGGTTCTCACCCATCTCAGGCGAGAGTGCAGGGTAGGTAAATGATATCAACATCACGTGACTCTGCTGTAGCTCTGGAGCTTGGCGCGATGCTTGTCGCGTTGGAAAAGTTCCCAGCTCAGCATTGATCATACGAAAACCCAAGTAAAGAAAACTAGCAAAATCAGAGGAACACCACAGTCTCCCACCGCTACTAAAATACTCCGGCCTATCTGCCCACCGATAGGAACACTGCTACTTTCTTCCAAAGGGCTTAATTGCCCGACCTTCATCTCAACATGAGCTCTATCCCAGCACCTCGAATCCGTCGCACGGCGCAAAACACACAGTTCACGTAAGTTCCGTCCCCGACGTCCAGTCCCCTATCTTGAATAGCATCTCACTGTATCAGATACAATATCTCGCGACGCGTGAACGATGTCCAGACCTACCCCGTTTATTCTCCCCAGGGTGCTACAATCCTCATATACGGCCATGAAAATGGCGTAACTGTCGCATGGCGAGGAGGTAAGCGATTCAAGACTGCCAAGAAGGCGACCCAACCCGAGAAGCAAAATGGAAGTGCGGAGGATTCTGTCATGATCATCGACTCGGATGACGACGAACCACCAGCAAAGTCAAAGCCTTCATCTCACTATGAGGATAAACCCCAGTTTGAGGACGAGGTCGAGGACAGCCCATACCCCGAAATAGTACAGACTCTCGATCTTGCGCTTGGAACTGCGGTCCTGAAAGTTGCGGTTATGCCCATGACTCCAACACCTGCAGAAGACGCTGCCTGGGGAGGAGCTAAAGTACTTACCGATAAGATGGCCTTTGCTGTCTCATGTGCCACGAACGATGTCTATGTCATTACGCTCCCTCTGAGTCCCCCTTCACCAGAGAGCAAGGCGAGACCCGAGCTCAGGAACGATCTTCTGGCAGGAACGGCTGGTTCTGGGGCTTGGGGTGAGTCGCTCATCTTGCTCGGTGGCCAGAACAAGCACAGCGAGGGCATCGCCATCAACCTGATTATGCCAACATCGACTGAGCGACCTGGTACGAAGTCGAGGGCTGTTGTGGCCTCGCATTCACGTGAGGCTTCTGGTGTACTTCGGTTATGGGATGTCCCTCTAGATATCGGTGACAAACCCTCCAAAGCTGTTGAGCCATTCCAGACCGAGTATCTACCCAACCCCCTTGCAAGCATATCTTTCAACTCCACGCATACGACACAGCTGCTTGCTGTCTCGGCACTACAGGGCGTCCGTATTTATGATTTTGCACGACCTTCCTTCACCGACACAGATGCCACCGGACCTTTTCCTGTCCAGGGCTCATGGCTACTCTCAATGTACCAGCCTTTTGCTCGCCCCTTATCGACAAGGAAGCCGATCATCGACGCTGTTTGGGTAGCACATGGGCGTGCGATACTAGTGCTCCTAGCTGACGGCATGTGGGGTATCTGGGATGTTGATGGTGTCAGTCCTTCCGGACCAGGCGCTGTCCTCTCAAGCAAACTCCAAACTGGAGTCAAGGGAGCCGCTTTGACAACATTCAGCGCTTCTGGATACATAGAGGGGACAAGCTCACTGAGAAGTATTACGACACAGAACAAGGAGCATACTACTGGAGAGTTTGCGCCCATGACTCCTCACACTCGACGACAAGCTACCGCCTCACTAAGCTCTGCCATCACCCTTGACCGCTTGGCTACCATCCGAGGAGGCATCAAAGTGCTGTCTTTGCCGAGCAGTGGAAGTGCCATTCAAGACGAAACAGTCGTTCTCTGGGTGGGTGGACTGGAACATGTTTGTGTTATCCCCGGAATAACACGATTCTGGGATTCCCAGCTGCGACAGGCTACCGGTACTGGTGGCGACATCTTCAGTGGTACTCAGCCTGTGAAGATGATCAAGCTTCTAGATCTGGCTACTGGGCTACTGGGCGAGAGATGTTGTGGAGTTGGGCTGTTGATAGACCCAGACCACAACATTACAGCCCAAGACATCAGTATACCAGCGGATGTTATCGTATACGGCGAGACCAGGATCGTCGTTGTCCGGGAAGGAGAGGACGGACCAGGCAAGATTGTCGGTGCCGTGGTCAACGCAAGAAGGCGTAACTTATTCTCAAAGGGGGATAAGTCCGATGCCATCATTGTGCACGGCAAGCAAACAAGACTAGCCAAGAATTCGTTCAACCTGAGTACTGTAAAGCCAGGTACATTGCGACTTCGAGGCAACCATGACTTTGGACAGGAACCCGATCCTAATCTGCCATCGTCACGACCAACGATTGGCTTCGACTTCATGGACACACTAAACGCGGCAGCGGATATTGGAGTCGACGATGATGAAAGAAATGTGGAAGTTGAGATGCTGGATATTATGGAGATTGACAAAACACTTGAGAGCATGGATAATGGCCGAAGACGGACATGAGTCTGTTGGGCGCATACCGCGGATTGTGGAACTGACTAAAGCGAGTAGATGTCGAGAACGAGATAATGAACAGTGCTGGGGACGAAACGTACGATACCCCTACGACACACAAGCAGCTCGTATGCATGACCACCGCTGTGATCGCGTGAAATCTTGGCTCCTTTATTATACGACCTCTTTATCTTCAATGTGACATGTTCCGCACGGCAAGGTGGAGCGCAAGGAGAGACCCATCCTTGACTGCTCTGTATTCCGAGCGGTATATTAATGAAAGCACTTGATTGCTTATTCGACGCCTCAGAGGTGGGTTGGGAAGAGGTTTTGGTGCCTCGAGCACCCTCCTGGCTCTTGTGTGTCTTGTTATCTACTAGCTAATGGATTCACTGGACTTTTTGAGGTTTACTTCAAGAATGACGGAGAACTAGTTGGCTGGCGGGGGACGCTGTAACCTGAGCTAGGAGCTTGAACGTCGATACATTGTCTTGGCCCTCGATATTTAGTAGTATCGTGATATGTATGCGATTCCTTGTCCTTAGCTAACCATGCACTGGCAATGGTATATACCACATAAGTAGGTAGTGTGAGTTGGGCTCCATGTTTGAATAGATATAATCGCAACTATGCTTGCTGTCATGTTCAGTCCATTGTGATGGTAAAGTCTACCTACAGTTTTGCATTAGTAACAACTAGAGGTCGGTATGGATGTAAGTCTGATGGAAACGCAGTTCTAGGCAGTCGCGGTGGGGTCAATTAAGATCCCTGCGGTTTCCGGCGCGACAGGCGCGTCATGACGTCCCACACGCGTTAAGTCCCTTCTTCTTTCTCGTTTGCGCATCTGTTTCTTTTTCCCCAATGATCAACTACCCTTCTTCTTTTCTTTCTTGTCACTAATAACTTGCTATTATCTCTCCGTTTCGTCTCCCCGACCAAACAACAGTAAAACACAAGGAGACTAGCCACAGCCATGGGCATCAAACAACTCTTCCAGATCATCAAGGAGGAAGCTCCAGATGCGATCAAGGAGGGTGAGATCAAGAACCAGTTTGGCCGCAAGGTCGCCATTGTAAGTTCAGAGTCGAGCCAGAAACAGATTGGTTAACCCAAACTAACAATTAATTAGGATGCGTCAATGAGTATTTACAGTTTCCTCATCGCCGTACGATCCGAAGGTCAGCAGCTTATGAATGAGAGTGGAGAGACAACATCGCATCTAATGGGAATGTTTTACCGTACCCTACGTATGGTTGACAACGGCATAAAGCCTCTCTATGTCTTCGATGGTGCGCCTCCGAAGCTCAAGTCAGGAGAACTGGCCAAGCGTTTCCAACGCAAACAAGAGGCTACTGAAGGCCTCGAGGAGGCCAAGGAGACAGGTACAGCAGAGGACATTGAAAAGTTCTCGCGACGAACCGTTCGTGTCACCCGTGAGCACAATGCGGAGTGCCAGCGTCTGCTGAAGCTCATGGGTATACCTTATATCATTGCGCCTACGGAGGCTGAGGCCCAGTGTGCCGTCTTGGCTCAGGCTGGCAAGGTGTATGCGGCTGCTAGTGAGGATATGGATACCCTCTGCTTCAACACCCCTATTCTGCTACGCCACCTTACATTCAGCGAGCAGAGGAAGGAACCTATTCAGGAGATTCGCCTAGAGAGAGTACTTGAAGGCTTGAACATGGAAAGAAAGCAGGTATGTTGACCCTATCACTCTGAATGATTTCCCGGGTCTAACATTCAGATCTAGTTTGTCGATCTTTGCATTTTGCTCGGTTGTGATTATCTCGACCCAATCCCCAAGGTCGGACCCAGTACAGCCCTCAAGATGATCCGCGACCATGGCTCGCTAGAAAAGGTTGTTGAGGCGATCGAGAAGGACTCGAAGAAGAAGTATGTCATCCCCGAAGATTGGCCCTACAAGGACGCACGAGACCTTTTTTTCGAGCCGGATGTGCGCCAGGCCGATCACCCTGATTGTGACTTCAAGTGGGAGAAGCCCGACATGGAAGGCCTTGTCCAATTTCTGGTCACCGAAAAGGGTTTCTCGGAGGACCGTGTTCGCAGCGGAGGAGCCCGCTTGGAGAAGAACCTAAAGAGTTCTCAGCAAGCCCGTCTCGAGGGTTTCTTCAAACCAGTCCCCAAGACGGATGAGGAGAAGGCAGCACACAAGCGAAAATTGGAGGAGAAGAATGAAGAGAAGAGAAAGAAGGCCAAGCAGGAGAAGAAGGACAAGGTGGCTTCTAAGGCGAAGCCTCGAGGTACCAAGTAGATGGTCTTTCGGCGTTTTGAGCAAATAACGAGATGTAACGTACTGAAAACAAGTATGGAAAAAGCTGGGCTACATAGCGGTGCTGGCTGGCGTATTGGAGTTATCGGCGTGGTACATAGGTTACCACTTGGAAGCTTATCTGGTGGCCGTCAATAGGTTTGCTATGGATTTTAGAGATACGTGCTGGCTGTGTCAAACGGGGAAAATACAAGCAAGTGACAATTGACTGAACTCGTTGACTTTGGCGAATATAATACTTGTGGATTTGGTGATAGTACTACCTCTTTTGAAATGAAACAAGCACGGATATCTCAGTATATACCATTTGAAGCTGACAATAGCGATAGTACAACAAAGAACGCTTCTTCTCTAGCATCACTGTAGCTGCGGTCATGACCATGTACCCGCGTATTTGAGTTGAGTCGGCTGCTAGTGAGGGTATATGACTAGGTATATCCGAGACTGGGCTTTGCCGCGACGTAGACGAACCATTCAAAACGCACGAAATTCAAAGACACATGCAAAGAAGAAATACATACATACAGGCGGACTTCCCCACGTTAACAGATCGTTACATTACCCGTCCCCCACGAGGATTTGCAGTGCGAGTCGTGAGAAGCAGCAAATTGCTGTACCTCGGAGGCTGTATGTGTATTTGGCAATACTCCGTCTCCGATTGGCCAGGGGGTAAGAACCTCGGCATCATCCATCATGACATCAATGGGAGCAATTACTACTGCGGCTCTTTCACATGCTTTTTTAACTGTCAGAATCGACAGCGACCTGAGACGCATGGCACATGATCTTGGCCATGACCGCATCGAGTAAGTAAATGCCGTGAAAGACACGACTCATGACCTGAAGTGTTGTTCGACGTCGAGTACCTAGTCCTAATCTATTCCCCAGACCAAAGGCAAGGCCTATTCATCAGAAACATGGGGGTGGAGTAAATCTACCTCTAGTGTCCGTACGGGAACATGTGATTGTAATCCTACCTCTAACTACCTATACCTACTTACTTTTTTGCCGAAGCATTGAAATTATTAAAAAGGATCACCATCAAAGAATCTTTATCCTTTCTTCTTCCTTCTCCTTTCCTCTCATATTTCTCTATTCACATTACGCCTTTCCCCCTGTGATACCTTTCCTTCCTGGTGGTTGATTCTGATTTTCCAATCGCGCTTCATTCGTGTTGGATCAGCAAAACATTCACAATCATGTCCAAGACCTTTACAACAAGCGACGTTGCGTCGCATAACAAGCCTGGAGACTTGTACATCATCGTCGACGGTGATGTCTATGACTTGACAAAGTTCCAAGATGATCACCCCGGTAAGTTGATTAAAGAATTATCCCTTATAACGCGTGTCTGACTCGTTATTAGGCGGCAAAAAGATCCTTCAGCGCGTTGCTGGTAAGGACGCCTCCAAGCAGTTCTGGAAATACCACAACGAAGGCATTCTCAAGAAGTACAAGAAGCAACTTCTAGTCGGTTCTCTCGACACCAAGCCTAAGGCTCCTGAGCCCAAACCCGAGGCCAACGCTGCACCTGTGCCTGCGGCTCCTACACCCAAGACTGTTAAGACTGTCGAGAAGGAGGTTGCCGCCAAGGAGGAAGAAGCCGAGGCTCTAGAGCCGTTCGGTGACCAGATTCCCTTTGCCGACCCTGCTTGGTACCAAAGTGTACGTTTGACATGGACAATTCCCCTTGTCAAGTCTAGTGCTTACAATTTTAGTACCACTCACCCTACTTCAACGAATCTCATGCTGCTCTGCGCGCCGAGATCCGCGAATGGATAGAGAACGATATTGAGCCTCATGTCACTGACTGGGACGAGGCCAAGGAGGTTCCTGAGGAAATTTACAAGGAGATGGGTCGCCGTGGCTACCTTGCTGGTCTTCTCGGTGTCAAGTACCCAACCCAATATGCCCCCAAGGGTGGTGTCAAGTCCGTCCCTGCTGAGAAGTGGGATCTTTTCCATGAGATGATCATTACCGATGAGCTGTCACGCACCGGCTCCGGTGGCTTTGTCTGGAACATTATTGGCGGTTTCGGTATTGGCTGCCCTCCTCTCATCAAGTTCGGCAAGAAGGCGCTCAAAGACCGCATTATGCCTGGTATCCTCAGTGGCGAGAAGCGAATCTGCTTAGCTATCACTGAACCCGATGCTGGTAGCGATGTTGCTAACCTGACATGTGAGGCCAAGCTGAGTGAGGATGGCAAGCACTATATCGTCAACGGTGAAAAGAAATGGATTACCAACGGTATCTGGTCTGACTACTTCACCGTCGCTGTCCGAACGGGCGAGGCTGGAATGAATGGTGTGTCGCTGCTTCTTATCGAGCGTAGTGAGGGAGTGTCAACCCGACGCATGCCTTGCCAAGGCGTTCTTTCCTCCGGCACAACGTACATCACCTTTGAAGATGTCAAGGTTCCCGTCGAGAATTTGCTCGGCAAGGAGAATCAGGGTTTCAAGGGTAAGTTGAAGCAAATACGACTTCTGGCTGAGGCTAACATGTTTCTAGTTATTATGACCAACTTCAACCATGAGCGTATGGGTATCATCATCCAGTCTCTCCGATTCTCCCGCGTCTGTTACGAGGAGTCTGTCAAGTACGGCAGCAAGCGACGCACTTTTGGCAAGAAACTCATCGATCACCCTGTCATTCGTATGAAGCTTGCCCACATGGCCCGCCAAATCGAAGCTTCATACAACTGGCTCGAGAACCTTATCTTTCAGTGTGAGCGTATGGGAGAGACCGAGGCCATGCTGCGACTCGGCGGTCCCATCGCCGGCCTCAAGGCCCAGTCCACACTTACCTTCGAGTTCTGCGCTCGAGAGGCCAGTCAGATCTTTGGAGGCCTGAGCTATTCCCGCGGTGGACAGGGCGCCAAGGTCGAGCGACTCTACCGTGATGTGAGAGCGTACGCTATCCCTGGTGGCAGCGAAGAGATTATGCTTGATCTCAGTATGCGACAGAGTTTGAGAGTGGCAAAGGCGGTAGGAATGAAGCTTTGAGGGGTTGTGATTGGATATGTCTTGTATAAGTACAGCGCCACATCTTTCGGAGTTTTTACTGTTTGTTGAATATTAGCCATGGCTTGGATACGATGGCAATTCAAGAACGGATACCATTAAAACTAGTTTACTGTTTAACACTGCGAGAATTTGTCATGAGAGTATACAGACGTTGCTTATATACTTGACTCGTGGCTATTGGTCAATTGATCATGAAGTTTGTGACAAGGCAACACAACATGATCCATTCCCATCGAGTTGGGACAATCGACATAGAAAGGTTAGTAGTTAGGTGGCCTATTAGCAACTATTAATTGGTGCGCTTGTTAGAGAACACCAATTGCCATTCATTTGAGTACAAATAAGTCAACACCCAGATTGCATTTCTACCCAGGTCGTCTAGGTCGTCTTCAGTTAACAAACAAATTGTACCACGTTTTTCACCGATAGAATTAAGTATTACCTGACCTGACCTGACTATCCGTAACCGCTGAGACTATCTAACTTTAACGTCGAAAGTAAAAAGAAAAAAAAGCTTCAACTTTGGTATCTTCCATCTGAAAACCTCCTTCCAACCCAACCCAACCCAACCAAACCAACTTTGTCAAGGTCCAGGAAATTCCAACCTACCTACCTAGGTACCTTACCTTACCTAGATCGCTCCCACTGTCCAGGCTCCTCCTGTTCAGCTCTTATCCCGTCCGTACGTCTCCGTCTACGTTTACGAAAACCGGGCTGCCCCGCCAACACGTGACTAGAAGCGCAAGGCCTTCCGCCGAATGAGGCACACACCATCGTCACCCTCACCTTCAAACTCGCAGACTGAGCCTACTCTATTTCTTCTCTCCGCTAACAACCACACCTCTAAATACTCCACGACGACCAATAACCTCACTATACGACTTCGATTACGCGGTTTCGACTAACCAGAGCTTTTTTCATCCATTCTCGAGCCTTCCTTCTCGGCTAGTTCGCGTACCGATTTTCCTCCGACTTCCCTCCCCACACAAACCGACGCCTGTCTTGCAGCTCCTCACCAGCTGCCCCCTCGCGCCCGATCCCTCGAGAGGCCGACCTCTGTGCCGTTTTGCATATAATACCTCGCCATCTACTTTCTTTCGATCCGTAGACGGATCCTATACACGCAATGGCGGATCAGCTAGCAGACAAGCTGAAATCCACCCAACTCAGGTCCGCTGCGCCGCCCTAGCGGCCCTTGTGAGCTTGGACTAACTCGAGCAGTGACGGTGCTCCCGGCGCGAGTGACGAGTGGAAGAAGAACCTCAACCTCCCAGCCAAAGATAACCGACAACAAACAGAGGTATATGCTGCAGCCATCTTTTCTGGCGCATCCAACACCAACACGGGCTAACCTTGACCTCTAGGATGTTACAAACACAAAGGGCCTCGAGTTCGAAAACTTTGCCCTTAGGCGAGACCTGCTCATGGGTATCTTTGAAGCAGGATTTGAGAAGCCATCACCGATTCAAGAGGAAGCCATCCCCGTCGCATTAACCGGCCGAGATATTCTTGCCCGTGCAAAGAATGGCACTGGCAAAACAGCTGCCTTCGTCATTCCTACCTTGGAACGCATCAACCCCAAAGTTTCCAAGATCCAATGTCTCATTCTCGTCCCTACACGTGAGCTTGCCATGCAGACCTCACAAGTCTGCAAGACCCTCGGTAAGCACCTTGGCATCAATGTTATGGTCACGACTGGCGGCACCGGCCTTCGAGATGATATCATTCGTCTTCAGGATCCTGTCCATATTGTGGTCGGTACTCCAGGCCGAATTCTCGATCTTGCTGGCAAGAATGTTGCCGACCTTAGCGAATGCCCCATGTTCGTTATGGATGAAGCCGATAAGCTTCTATCAATTGAGTTCACTCCTGTCATTGAGCAACTGTTGCAATTTCACCCCAAGGACCGACAGGTTATGCTTTTCTCCGCCACCTTCCCTCTGTCCGTTAAGGACTTCTCCGATAAGAACATGGTCAGCCCCTATGAGATCAACCTGATGGACGAGCTCACTCTGAGGGGTATCACCCAATACTACGCTTTCGTCGAAGAGAAGCAGAAGGTTCACTGCTTGAACACACTCTTCTCCAAGCTCCAAATTAACCAATCCATCATCTTCTGCAATTCCACGAACCGAGTCGAGCTTCTGGCGAAGAAAATCACTGAGCTTGGCTACTCTTGCTTCTACAGTCATGCCAAGATGCAGCAACATGCACGAAACCGTGTTTTCCACGATTTCCGCAACGGTGTCTGCCGAAACCTGGTTTGCTCTGACTTACTCACACGTGGTATCGATATTCAGGCTGTAAACGTCGTCATCAATTTTGATTTCCCCAAGAATGCCGAAACTTACCTCCATCGTATCGGTCGATCTGGTCGTTACGGTCACCTGGGTCTGGCTATTAACCTGATCAACTGGGATGACCGCTTCAACCTTTACAACATTGAGCGGGATCTTGGTACCGAAATCCAACCCATCCCTGCCAGCATCGACAAGAGCCTCTATGTTTACGAGAACCCCGAGTCGATTCCTCGACCCATCTCCAACCTCCAAAGGGGTCAGCTACCTGCTCCGCAGGGCCAACAGACTCCTCAGCAGCAGCAAGCGCAACAGCAATACCAGCAGCCTCAGCAGACGCAGCAGGCTGGTCTGCCTCAGCAAGGCCAGGGTAACTGGCAGAGCCAGAACCCTCAGCACGGCAACCCGCACTACAACGGCGGACGCGGCCGTGGCGGACGTGGACGAGGATATCGTGGCCGCGGTGGCCAAGGCGCAGGCGGTCGAGGTCGCGGCCCGCCCCGCGATGTCCAAACCTAATATCATATATACTCATGCATGGCGTTAGGTGGGCGAGAAGGGGGGTTTCCGGATGGATTTTTTTGACATGATTTTTTTTGTACTGGGTCATCATTTCAGTGTTGGATTGTACATTATTCGCATATTTTCTGCGAATGGAGAGAACGGCGAAACGGACTTCATTGCCCATGGATCACAACCACTTCGAAACTTTTATTACGGACTTCATACAAGGGTCCGGAGAAATCGCGAGTACAGACCCACATGGTTCTCACGTTCTTGGACTGATAGCCTCGGAGGCTTCCTTGACTCGAGCATGCTACTCTGTACCATTACCATCGGCTTTGACATTCTGTTTGGTTTGGTTCATGATATCTACGGATGATGAATGAGAGCGAGAAATGGAACTTCCAGGGAAAATGCGTTCTTTGGGCATCAACCACGGTAGACATACCCGCTTGGGGCTGGCATAGCCCATCGGTGCGGGAAGAAAGGAAAAAGGGGGTGTTTCTGAGAATCGAGGCGTTCGAGGCTTTTCACGCGTAGGCGTTGCCCTCGGTTTGCATTTGAGGGCTGCAATTTCCGCGGTTAACATGAACGGTACCTTTGCAGAGCGCACGGGGGATATGATACCCTGACGACAAATCTACGTTAGACGAACGGACCTCATGAGATGGGACGCATTCAGTTAGACGTATTGGTGGATTCGGAAGGGCTTGATGAGGCCCATGAGCAGCATCATGGTATTTGATCTTTGCTTGTTCCTTCTTATGGACAAGAACGCTGTCTTGGCTCGAACAAACCTTTCCCGCGACAAGACTGGAGAACAGAACAACAAGAGAGCTGCAACTGCACAGCATGAACAAAAATAAGGAAATGAGAAAAACAACAAAAAACAACGATTTTGGGAAGGAAAACTGGATGGACTTTATGGCTTTCGAACCGGCTCGGCTCGCACCGTTGCATGCAGTGCTTGTTGCATGATGCAATGGCGTTGTTGGAGTTAGTAAGGCATATAGTCTCTCTGAGCAAAACCGTGGGCTGTCCCACTTTCCTCTCATGCAGATGGACTTCCTGATGACTGATGACGCGTAAAATGTTGATATGGTTTGTATTAAACAGTCTGCGACAACAAAGTGACGCTCCTTCATCCTGAGTTATTACGAGGCTCTGGCAAAAAGGCAGAAAAGCTGAGTCAGCAAATCTGGAATGCAATCTTGCGTAACAGGCAGGGTCTGGGTCTTGACAATTTTGCTCATCGATCAACAAGCTTCGTTAGTGGCAAGGTGTTCCTGAAAATCACAACCTTCGTTTATTCTCGCCTCCCCTAAAAGAACAATAGCGAGAGGTCAGGAAAGTTTAGTTGTGGTGCCTGGCTTAAAGGATCACTGAAGATTGCGTAAACAGTGGATCCTCCCATGACAGGAGAGTACTGTGAGTGTGAGTAGTCTGGGCTGTCTGCTGTCACAGCTCTTTGCATTCTTCGCGAACCCCGAGAGGGCCGTGCTTTCTGGATGGCTTGGCAGGGGGTTATCTGTTATTCACGAAAAGAGTAGTCTAAGAGGCAGCCAAGAGTACCAATAGAAGAGAGCTTTTGTGGAGGAAGAGAGCTTGTTCAAAGGAATTTGGGGTTGATGCGTGAAATGCCGAAGCTTGGCCTTGACGATGGGGGATGGATGCAGTATGAGTGCATCAGAATCAAGTATCGGTACAGTAGTCTACAGCATAACAAATCTACCTATGTTCTGAAGTAGAATGACATTCCCTTGAAATAGTATGTAACAGGTCATGCATATGCGTATGCGTATCAGTATTACGCACCCGAGGTGTCCAAGGCAATGCAGAGTTGAAAAGAGATAGATATTCAATGCAATGGCTGAATATCACGTTGATCAATCACTGGTGTCATAAGGGTCCCAGCTATGACGGAACGTGCTAGCGGTGAAGACAAGACAAGACAAGACATGACAAGACAAGACACATGGGGCCCGACGGACAGATATGAACAGGAACAAGACCAGTGTCTTGGTAGTTAAGCAAAAGAGTGGAAAGACAAAGGCGCCGATCCTGTCAGTCGATATTGGTCAAAACGGTAGGTCTGGCGATCAGTTGCTACCTTTCGACTCGTTGGTTTTGCCAGTTTCGTAAGGCTTAGAAACACCATAAATTCATATTGCTACTTTGTTCATTTGTAGAACGATATCCGTAACGAGGATCAAGATCGTGAAGGCTTTGGTAACGTTCACGAGAATGAAATTGCCAGGCTGGAAAGCCCAGGTACCTAAGTGAAGATGGGGAAAGCGGATCTCATCCCCGTGGCTGTGTACGTAGGTAAACGGACGGTGCCTGGGGGGGGCGCTGCATTAGTACAGGTAGTCATTCTGTACATTAGGTTAATGGACGAGGAAATCCAAAGAACTCTCTCTCAATTTGGAGCACAAGAACGTCCCCGTCGTGACACTTATTGACTACGTGTATCTAACAATAGCCATTCCTTTGAGTTAAAGCTCTCATAGCCGTTGTGGATGGTGAGGACAAGCCAATGGTTGAGGTTTCACATTGAAAGACATAATACGTAGAAGAAGCGAGACGGTCACTCCTTTAGGTAGTCCTTACCCACCAAGCCAGCATACAGTACCTACCAGTACCTACCTAGGTTAGGTACCTCCTTGGTAACCTCCTGTGATGCATCGTGACATGGATCGCATTGAAAGAAGAGATAACTTTTTTTTTTTTTTGAGAAATATAGGTTATTCCATAACTTCATCATGTGCTCAAATATGTTTGCAATCCAATTGTCCTGGTCAGATTTTATCAGATCTATGTATACTGACCTTTGGCTTCCATCTGTTTTGCCAGTAATTTGGCGAGATTCAAGGATGAGAGTCCCAGTACGAGTTTCTGTCATCATCAAATTTAACTTCCAATACCGTCTATGTCTAATAATACACCAGGCACCGGCAATTTATGCCCGATACTATTGTGTCAATGGCGTCCTCGTTTCTCTATCACTTTGAACCGTACCTGTAACCATCCAGAGCTAAACGCCCATTTTATAAGCCACTGGTAGTTAGTGGTATTCAAAAGTCGTGTATGAACATACACCGTCTGCCAAGCCATGAGCCAAGCCCAGACGTCCTGGGACTATGCCACGCAAACCCTTCCAGCGGGCCTGTTGAATGGTTGGCTCAAGGTCCAGGTGCATTGCTACAGCAGGTGGAGAGTCATTACAGAGTAGGTACGGATAGAGTGCCCTGAAATACGCTGTGCCCAGTAAAACCAGTGACAGTCCACGGGCCCTCATATCAGCCGGAATCCCGGGTCCCCCCCATCCCCAATCCTCTTCCCCCTTCTTCCTTCCGTCTCTCCCACGCCTCATTTCCAGTTTTAGGTACGTGCCAGCCCAGGCAAGGCAGGAGCAGCTCAGAGGTTCCAGGGAACGCCCGTCATTTTCTTCCACCCGAATTTCTCCAGCCTCAGTCCACCAACCACCCTTTTGTTTCGTTGTCTCTCACCTCACCTACCTCTGCCGTATCGTACCGTACCGTACTGTACTGTTCCTCGCCTTACCTCACTGTATCTCGTCTCACACCCAAAACTGAACTAATTCGACAGCACTTTAGTCTAGCGGGACAGATACACGAAACCTGTTCACCCGTCACATCACATCTCAATCATCCTCATTCAACACCAACAAACAATCAATCTGCTCTTGGCCGTCTATTCACTCTAACTTAACGTTATCGCCTGCCGACTCCCCCCCAACGCGGTGTCCCCTTCCCTGTCCATTGGTCGACCCGCCAAGCATCCCCCCGTGCGCCCCAGCCAGCAAGGCCCTCGACCCAATTTCCCTCTCGTCTCTACCGCCCATTGTTCCAGCAGCAACGTTAATAATATTCGACTCAAATTCGACGGAATCGAAAGAACACAGCCGGATCACAGTGAGCGTAGCTCCTGGCGACACCTCAAAGGCATATTTCCAACCCAAGCTACCGATTAATCTCGAAATAGCATCACTTTTTCCTCGTAGCATCTACCGCGACAGCGCTCGCTGGTCTTGTCTTCCAGCGAGTTCTCTAGGTTTCCTCTCGAAATGCCATCGTTTCTTTCCGACCAGGACAATTCGACAATCTACAATAATAACCCCGACATTCTCAACCTTGATCCCACGAACCAGTTCGGATTCGCGAACAAGGAGAGGGTGAATGGGGGTTCTATCCGCCACACCCGATCCGACACCATCAATGAGAGCTTTGACGAGAGCTCAATTTCTTCTACACACGCGTCAGAAGTTTCCGAATCTACACCAGCGCCTATGAATGGCAACAGTAACAGCACGCGGCCTACGAGCATGAGCTCTGTTTCTAATGGAAAGTCCGCTACGGCCACACACCCTTTCCGACACGACGGTGCTGCCGAGCATGACAACTTTGAGCAGAAGCCCATGTTGAACGGTAACGCAAACCTCGTCGACCGTACCCGCCACCAGCCGCCCGTCGTCAACGGGATCAATTCTAATATGCCCTCTACGAACGACTACCAACATGACAGTATTCTATCAAAACCTCTTCCATCAGAACCTCAACACCCAGAAGAAGCTTCAGGAAATTCCCATAACGGTGGGATCGACGGAACTCACACGTTTACGACCACACCACTTACAAATACCGATGCGGCGCAGGTATCGCAGCCTCGCACCAATGGCGCTCATCGATTGTCATCCCCGCCAATTTACAACCCTTCAAGCGCGGCTGCTTCGTCGACAGGGCATCTCCAAGCTCCTCCGCCTGGTCTTAAGCAAAGGCATACTCTCGATGTGCCTAAGTACGTCCCAGGTCGTGGATCCAAAGACGGCATGGATACTGCGCAGTCTAGCGGCCGCTTCTCTCCTACCAATGCCGGAACCTCTAGTGGCCGGCGACCTTCATTGAGTATGGGTAGAAGACCAACTCGGTCGATGCAGTCAGATGGGCCCCGTGACGAGATTGTGCCGGATGAGGATGCGCTTCGCTGGGCAGAAGCTTTGCGACAAAAACGGGCCAGCAAGCGGCGAAGAAAGGAAGAGGAGGATGACGACCGAGTGCTTGTCGGCACGAAGGTTGACGAGACTCATGCTAACTGGGAGACCGCCTATAACATGCTTACTGGTATTCGTGTTTCGGTTTCGAGAACGAATGCCAAACTCGACCGAGAATTGACAGATGCCGACTTTGATACTAAGCAGAAGTCCACATTTGACATTGCCGGTAATGAGCTGGTACCGTCAGCAAAATACGATTTCAAGTTCAAGGACTATGCTCCTTGGGTTTTCCGCCGTCTTCGATCTCTTTTCCACCTGGATCCTGCCGATTATCTCATGTCGCTTACGGGCAAGTACATTCTTTCTGAGCTCGGCTCCCCAGGCAAAAGCGGGAGCTTCTTTTACTTCTCACGGGATTACAAGTATATTATCAAGACCATTCACCACGCCGAGCACAAGTTCCTTCGCAAAATTCTCAAAGAATACTATCAACACGTCAAGGACAATCCCAATATGCTTCTTTCACAGTTCTACGGCCTCCACCGTGTCAAGATGCCATATGGCAAGAAGATTCATTTTGTTGTGATGAATAACCTTTTTCCTCCGCACCGAGATATTCACACTACCTTTGATCTGAAGGGATCCACCATTGGTCGAGATTACAGAGAGGAGGATCTGGAGAAGAATCCCCGTGCAACGCTTAAGGATCTCAACTGGCTGAGGCGACAGAGAAGCCTGGAGTTGGGCATTCAGAAGAAGCGCATGTTCCTTGAGCAGCTGCAGCGAGATGTCGCTTTATTGAAACGACTCAAGATCATGGATTATTCGCTATTGGTTGGCATACACGACGTCTCACGAGGGAACGAGGAGAATCTTCGCGACAAGACGCTCCAAGTGTTCAATCCCGGTGGTGAAAAGTCTCCTGATGATGAACCTAACTCAGTTCTTCTCCGCACCCCATCCAAACTGGAGAACCAACGAAAGGCCAGGGAGCTGCGACAGATGATTCGCCAGGAGCGACCAGTACCCATGGGTCAATCAGCGAACAAGATGCCAGATGAGTTGCAAGAGGGCCAGCAACGTCCTGGATGGGTTTTCGGGCAAGATGATGGCGGGTTTAGGGCGACCCACGAAGATAATACACCAGGGGATGAGATTTACTACCTGGGAGTCATCGACTGCCTCACTCATGTAAGTTCTGGTCTGACACTAGAAATATCCACCACTGACATATTTTAGTATGGAATTATCAAAAAGATCGAGCATTTCTGGAAGGGCCTGTCCAGCGACAAAACACAGATCTCGGCGCTACCTCCCGACCAGTATGGTGACCGGTTCTACCATTTCATCGAGGGTGTCACCATGTCCACTGAAGAAGCACACCGAGAGGCTGAGAGGAGACATCAGGAGATGATTGAGGCGCAACGCTCAGAAACGAGGGTGTCAAGCTGGAACTCTCGTCGTCGATCATCTCAGGCTGTTCCTCCAGTACCTAGCCATGTGCCTCCCCCACCACCCGGTCCACGGTCCCCAGAAGCGCGGGAAACGCTTGACAGGGCTAACAAGGCGGCCGAACGCTCAGAGAGACACGGCTTCACTGAAGACCAAGTACCGGATCGAGTTTTGTCCACTGGCACTGCCAAGGACACTCGCGATTCAATGCAGCATGAGCCTATCCTTCCCGTTGTACAAGAAGCGGGCGAGAATGCACGGGATGATAACGAACTTCGCCCACTGACACCCCCCAAGGATTTCAACAAAAGTCTCCCACCTACCAGAGCACCGCCGCCAACCCCTCCTAAGTCTGGGTATCTTGGACCAGGAAGTGCTGATAGTGGATATGCAGGCTTGAGCAACGGTACAGCTTCAGGCAACAACGGTCCCACGCTCCGACATAGGGTCAGCCATGACAGTCTCAACAAAGAGCTGCCGCCGCTACCGAGGAAGGATGGCACAGATGATAACGGAGTACGAATGGTAGTTTAGGTTGCAGCCACGACCTAATCAAGGCTATCAAGGACAAAAAAGGGATCACGATTAAGAAAGCGAACGACGCAGGTACACAAGGTTGACGAATGACGGAACCATTGTCAAACACCAATGATGCATTAGAAAAGCGAGACACCCGGCGACACCCCATTATTCTGGTCCGTTCTTTGACCAGCCATGCATGCACTATTTTTTTTTTTGTTTTTATCTCGACACCTTTGGCATATTGGTCTCGGCCTACGAAAGCAAGTTTCTATTTCAATCTCATTTCCTTTGTCGGTGACGAAACAGAGAAGCACTGAGGCAGATGGCGGGCCGAGTCGCATCGCATCATCAAGCGAGGTGGCACAAGACGGCACGGCACTTTGAGGACGAGTGCAAGATATGGTTCCTTTATTAAAAAGAAGGCATGGATGATACCACCACGTTTAGCACGCTACAGTTTGTTTTTGACACCATTTTTATGGTCCTTTCAATTCTTCATTGGCTCGGCCCCTTCACATGATTATTCCTTTTTTATTTTTGGTATGCTTATTGTCGTTTCTCATTTGATTGTCATCAGCTGGCAGGGCTTGCAGTTTGCACATGCAAGGAGGTACTCGAGTAGTAGGAATAGATAGATCTGGTAGGATAAAGAAAGACTTGAGCTGTCTCATCTGGAAGGAAGGAAGCAAAGGGAAGGACATATTGAAGCCGTACATTAATTGTACACGTGGGGTGAATTGGTGATGGTGTTGTAGTTTACAGTGGTATAATACAATATGTATAACAAAGCATGGTCCTTGTTCAAGAAGTCTTCCGTGATCGTTGTCTCATCCATTATTTTCGATCTTCCGAGAGGTCTCCCCTTTCGAATGCAACCAAACCATTATTTCTTCTTATTCAACATGCCCTGAATATCATCCACACCTTTGCCCTTCTCTCCAGCACCACCCTCAGGGGCAAAACTAGCCGTGACTGTCATCTCTTGCGCACCCTGGGCTCTCAATTCATCCAGACGTCGCTTCTTCTGGATATCGGCTACCCGCCACTGCTTGAAGTACTTGACCCAAGCAGCAGCGCAGTCCCTCTCAAAGTCTGCCGTCTCGGTCGGACAGGCGCGCTTTGTTGCGGAAGGATCCTTGGTAGCGTCGACGATATTGTGTGCGTCGAGACAGTTGAAGTACGCATCGCGGGCAGCCCAGCAGATCTTGCGCTCTTGACGGTTGGGAATGGCATCGCCGGAGCGGATAGCGTCGGCGCGGGAGTCGCCTGAGAATGGCCAAAAGCCCATTTTTCTGTAGATGTTTGATTGTATTTTATGTATAGATTTGGAGACGTGAGGCTCAATGGAGAGCTGGAGTGTAGCTGTAATAGTGGGACAGCTGAGACGGATCAGTTGGAGTTGATGGTGGCTCAAAATCTCATGAGCCCGTGTTAGCTCCAATGGAAGGGTATGACGAGTGGGAGCGGCAGAAAATCATGGGCGGTGAAGCGGAAGTGGTTTAGCGGTATATGCTCAAGCCTCGTTTCAGGGTACCTAGCTAGGTATCTATGGTGTGGCTGATGTACTTTGATCTGTCCTTTGATTTAAGGTACGTAGGTAGGTAAGGTCCCCTGCTTTACGCAGCCTCCCTGCTTCAACTCTCCTTCGTTTTCCCTCCTTTGAACTCCAATTCTAACATTTTCTTTCTTTGTCAGCTTTCAGTCTTCGCATTGGGCAGGCTCTGTATTGGAGAACCCAAGATTAGTTAAAATTTGAGAAAGAGTTGAATTGCAGGCTAAAGCTTGAGCCTAAGGGCGACACGCATCACAAGACCTCACGAGACATGCTCCTTCGATGACCAACTTTTCTCCCACACTACGATAGAACGTTACACCCGACACCAACTTCGAACCGAAATATCACAGACAATCCAGCATGCCGCGCCGTCGCAAACCTCCGCGCGCAGGAGCTCTCGCAGAGTTAGCACCTCTCAAAATCGCAGGCCAGATCGCGACGCTGCAGGCCATTTACTACTTCGCGGCACTGGTTCTTATTATATTCACGGCGCTCGTGTCGGGCTCTGGCTTTAGTTGGACGCTAGTATTTGGCTGGGAGGGCGTGAGGGGAGATACGACGCATGGATGGCTCATGTCATTCATCCTTTTGCTAGATGGAGGGTTGATTATGTGAGTTATACTCCCTTGATACACAAGGGAAGCGCAAGCTCAAGCTGTGGTTCTTTCGCAATGAACTTCAGTATTGCGGACATGGTTACTGACTTGAAATTGTAGCTCCATCGCGATAGTTGCTCTTATAGCTCGATCCAAACTCGTTCCTGACTTCGCCCTGACTGTCCACTTCCTCCATCTCGTTGTCGCATCTCTCTACAGTGGCCGCATTCCTCGCCATGGAGCCTGGTGGCTTACCATGCTAATCTCATCCGCGATCTCTGTTAGTCTCGGTATCTGGGGCTGTCAGTACCGCGAGCTTCAGCCTCTCTTCTTTGGCGGTCGTCCCATTCTTCCTGCTACAGGTCCTGCGTCTACCGATGGCACTGCGACGCAGCCTAGTACCGCTGATGAGGAGATGGCCATTCCTGTGAGAGGACGGGGCAGAGATGGTGGTGGGGAATACGAGATGGCGCCTATGCAGCCTGTAAGATGAGCTTGATGGGCTTATTGGACATGTTTGAATAGACCTGCATTGCTCGGCGTTTGGGCGCTCTTCACGTTTATGTACGTTAATATGAAAGAGCTTACTTTTATTTTAAAACATGCTCTGGAGCCATGCCGACTACTGCAGTCGAGATCCAGATCACATCTGGTTCGGATGATCATGTCCAAGTCTGTCACCAATAGCGCAGGCTTGAAGTCGCATTTCGAAACGTAATAGCGTCAATCACTAAAAGGGGGAAAGAATTTGGCTATCAGGGCCCATGTTGACTCTATCTCAACTATATATTATGTAATTCTCTGACCCCCTTATAGCTTGGTAACCAATTTTGGCCCCAAGAGAATGCTCCTCTGTCTTGACGGTCTCTCACAACGTACAAAATTTGCGCATCCCATCGATTACGCCTCTTGACTGTCTTTTGAGTAGTTTATAAGTGTTTAGGCACCGGCCACAACCGCCAAATTATCGTATATCATCTTGCGTACCTCATAGAAGGTGCTTCTCCGTGCGGTTGGCATACCTACACTCTCGACCTCAACACGTCCCATGGCTGTCTTGCGAACGGCCACGGTACCGTCAACAACCAGTGTACCTTCACCACGGAACTCGGCTGTGTGACCAGCGGACTGCATGGCGCGGCGTAGATCAGCAAGGCGAAGGTCACCAACGTGTAGTGGCTGAGCTGCTGAGCGGACAGCGGAGACGAGGTTTGCAGGAAGAACATCGAGGACGGGTGTGGCCGAGGGGATAGCCGCGGCTGTCGTAGTAACAGTTGTAGTTGAAGGAGCCTCTTCAGTCTTTTGACGCTTGTTGGCAGCCTCCTCGTCTGCAGCTGCAGCTTCGTTGAGATGTGTGGCGAGAAGCTGCCCTGTGATGGTGACGATACCTAGACCGCGGACGTTCTGCCACTTGATTTTCCTGACCAGAGGATCCGCCAGCTTGACAACCCAGGCGTTGGTATCAACGCTAGCGTCAACAACGACGCCCACTTCAGGGGTATATACGTCAACAGAGCGCTCGCTACCCGAATTATCCGGATTGCTGCTGTCGCCTCCCAATGCTCGACGGCAATCTTCAGCGAGTGAGAGAGTTTCGTCGCGTTCACCACCGACAAGAATAAGTTTTCGGGGTTGAATGAGGGGAATCAACATGTTGAGACTTCGCTTATCATGCAGACCGCTGAAGTCTACATAGGCAATGCGCATATTGGCCTGGACGGTCTCGGTCTGGTACGACAGCTTGCATGGACCTATAGGTTCTTCAGACTCAGCATCCTCGACAGTGTCAAGCTCGTCAGGAATGAAGCCGGCACCATCACCGGCTCCAACCTCTTCGCCATCGGCAGAACCAGCCCGCATGGCTTGTGGTCGCTTGTTATTACCGATCCCATTCTTTGCAACATCGTCCCATCTACGCTTCTTGCCAAGTTTGTCGTCAGCGGCCTCTGTATTGGCATTATCCTGACCCTCTTCCTCCTTCTCCTCGGCACGCAGATAGTCTTCAGGGCGAATGAGCTCTCCAAAGTCGTCTTGTCGCTTTCTTCGAATGGCGATAGGGAATGTGCGCTCTCTACCCTTCTTGCCCCGGGAATCGAAGTCGTACACACCCTTCTTCTTAATGAGCACGTTGATACCAAGGTCTTCGTCCTTGAGAACGACGTTCTTGCGGCCGGCTTGAGCAATAGCTGTCGATACGTTTAGCGCTTTGCCTTGCTGTTCGCCATCCTCGTCTTCTGAGTCGGAAGATGACTCGGATGAAGCGTCATCCACAACATCTGCCGCTGCCTCGAGTCCTGCTGCGCCTCCACTTTGCTGGGTTGCTTGAAGCTGTCTTTGAGTTGCAAGCCATTGTTGGTAGAGTGCTAGTTCATCTCCCTCCAGCCCATGACGCTGAGGCTCACGAATCTCCAGCTCTCTTCCACCAGCATAGACAAGCTCAATATTATCTCCATTACTGTTTCGTTCCACCGATACACCATCTTTTCGCTCCTTCCACCAGTCCCATAGTGTTCTCGCGATAGATGGCTTATCGTTCTTGGACAGGCCCGGCTTGTCTGTCAGAATGACCAAGTTCCTCGAGTCTTGCGCCAAGCCCTTGATCAAATCCTTGGAGAAACCCCATTCAATACTGCTGTCGCTCGCCAAGATAACACGGCCTTCTGTCCCGGCGTTCTCGATGTTCTGGCTGAGCAACCGCGCAATCTGGGCCTTTCTTTCGAGCAGTCGTAGATATTTGAAGTCGAATGGTCCGCCCTCCTTCTTATCGCTTGCGCCGTTAACCTTTCGCTGCCCTTCAGCAAAAGCTTCAAACTCCTGCACGATACTATCGTCCATCCATTCCAGCATACTTCTAGCATATCGCATGGTACTTGACATATTGCGACCGGCCAGATAGAGCTTAGATGCCTTCAGCACGCCTCCCTCAGAAGCAGCATCGGCTCTCCAGGCATGTTCTAAAAGGTATGAAAGTTCCAGGACTCTGGCGCTTGAGTCCACAGGTATCAGTACCGTTCCTCCTCGTGTAACACAGGCCTTGATTGTATCTATAAGCTGCTCGTCTCTTTTGGCGCGACCTCCAGGCTGTGCGGTCCGATCAGCACCACGGCTACTGCAAATTAGAGCAGTTGGTTTCCTTAGTTGCTCGATAACTTCAGCGCCACCTCCTCCGGCACCACCTAGCCATGCGGCACCAGCGAAAACATTCTCACGCGCTTGATTCCAATCCACTGCGTAGACGATTGACTCGAGGCCATGCTGAATATGCCATATTGTGCCACCAAGAGTATGTCCCGAGTTGTACGCTGTAATCGTCAGACCATTGAGAGGCGGTGAAAAGGGCGACGGTAGAGGTTGATGAGGTTGTGAGTATTTGAGAGGTTGGATAAGGGAGAAGTATCGAGCAATCTCTTCGTTGGTTGGCGACTGTAGAAGGAGGTTTTGCGCAGTTGTAGCCGTTTGAGTAAGCGAGTAGGCACTCTCGGTAAGGGAGCTCTGAGGAATCGTTGTCGCCGCGGCGGGACTCGAGGTGTAAAGATCTTGTATGAGGGTGCGGCCGAGGTCAATAACAGGCCGTGTTGCATATACAGGGATGCGCGTGAACTGAGGAATGTTTTTGCAGCAGTGGGCGTAGGCAGCGAGATGTGAAGCTGTCGCATGTGTGACGAGGATGAGCGATAGAGTTGTTACTTGTCTGTGACAAATCTGTTAGATTTCATTGCGAAAAGCAAAGACACGGTGCAACATACTTCTCAATTTCTTTGAGCTTTTCTACATCAAAAGTCTCGTCCCATCCTAGATCAACCAGCACCTTGACACCGCCGTCGAGCTCAAGAAGGGATTGCGAAGCGGAAGAGTCCGATAGGGCGCCCTGTAGTGGACAAAAAGTGAACATGATGATATCAGCGCAATGCCGAATCGAAGTCAGAGCAAAGTTAGAATAGGAAGGTTATGAAGTTATATCGATTGCCGAAGCATGATTATCGAAGGGACCAACTCTGAGCAAAATGAAAGCCAATACTGTAGGTAGTGGGATGATATGGTTTTGCAACTATTGATATATCATTGTCCTGCTATTGATGTGGACAAAGACAATTGCCAGGTCGTCGCGGAGCTGAGCTTGATTATTCTGGCTTGGCCATTGATGCGCGTAGCACCTGCAGCTGTCAATGCGGCGGGGAGCGGTAAAATGATGTTCCGACTTACACGCGATACCTCTACTGCACCTCAATAGCTAAGTACCTAGGTACATCAGAAAAGTAACGTACCTACCTTAGATACCTCACCGGTCATGGATGTAACAATGGGTATGCATGGTAAAGTGCTTGCTCAAGATTGAGTTAGCTATCAGATCTATTCTAACCAATCCTCTTCTTTTAGGAAAAGTATCGGTATCCTGGGAAACCCTATATATTGTCAAGTGCGCAGAGTGCATGACCTTTACGGATAGCCTCACATGTCGATCGTGTCTCTCCACGACATAGGAATAACAATGGCTGTTTTTTGCTCGGGCGACTATCAATTTTAAGCTGTATTAGTGTTGTCTTGCTTCATTCTATTATGAAAATCGAGGGACGCCTGCATTCATGCTTATAGCCTACCCTACCCCACGTTGAATATAATTCTTTCAACCACACCCCTCAGACAGACCAAGCTCTAGGCTTCGATAATGAAACAAGAAAACATGCAATTATCTTGCTTGCCTATTCCTTCGACTCCTCCCCTTACGCGGCCATTTCCCCTACTCGCCTCTCAGCCAATCTCTTTCGAGGTGAAGCCTGCATCCAAAGCATCGGGATTAGGCAAGTGGAATTGTTTCATTTACGTTTAGGTGGAATAACCAAAATTGGACGAATCTTTATTCAAGAATCGCTGGCTGCATAGCTCACTCAGCTTTTCACTGGCTGTGAGCAAAGAAGCTGTAGACTGTGCCACACCCTGTCCGGCATTTCGGCATCGTCAGGCTGACGCGGCCCATGGTGTTGAGTGACTACGCGGCGCCCAATACGATACACAGACGGATAAACGGGAATGGAACACTATCCTGGGGTTGACAACAACCTTAATTCTACTGTAATTCTACCTCAAGGTGCCGTTGTGCCGCCCCTGACTTACACGTCACGTACGCAGTGTATTGGCGCTCAAGGCTTCGTCAGCTTGACCTCACTTAGATTTATTTACATTTACACACACCCTTGAACAAGATGTCACGCAAGCAATGGGTACAATGTATCATGAAGAAAACGGCGGATAGATTTGGTGCATATGTTTCTGATATTGCTCAGCAACTATGGTATCTATGTACATGACTGATGTTACACGATTGGTAATAGCACCTAAACACCACCTAACCATGATGGTTCCTTGTGATCCGAAACACCAATTCATTCATTCCTCTTCCATTCCCTGTCATAAATAAGCACGCTGAATTTGACCGCAACAAGCCCCCGTGGCTGTCGCCTTTAGAAAACAAGACGCCGTAACGATGCATATGATGTGTAGAAACAATTCCCCAATGCAATACTTTGCTAGCTTTCAGGCTAGCTTGAGCCTCTCCAAGATTCACCTGGACCCCGTTTTATCAGGTTCCTTCTAGATGCAGAATTTGCGATCCAACATTCTCAGGGCTCTCGCATCCTCGCTGACACCACCCTTCTCCAGACCACATGCGCCAGACGCTCTAGGACTGCTGGCAGCGCTGCTGGGCTTAACGCTGCCACTTTCGCTAGCAGCAGGAGTGTGGTGAAGCACTGCATGCAGAGTAGACAGACCGGTTCCCTCAGGACGAGAGTTTCGAGGGGGGCTGACACTCATGGTTCGGCTGGGAGGTGTGCTGATTGCCGCAAGAGAGGAGCCAGGAGGGCCGTTAGTCACAGCGCCAAGGCTTGGTAGTGCGACTTGATGAGAGTGAGAACTGCTGGATCGAACATCACCAATGGCGCTCTGGGCAGCTGCCTGGAGATGTTGCTCGCGCGGAGACTCGTGAGCTCTGGGGAGGGCAGGGTGAGAGTAGTGGGGAGAGCTGTTTGAAGGGTAAGATGGTTTGGCGGGCAGAGGAGGGAGGGGAGCACGCTGCTCATAAACAGGTGCCTGGGGGTAGTGAGGAAGAGGCAGGCCGGGATGGCTTGCGTGCGGTTGATATTGTTGAGGCACGTTGGGAGGGTAAGGAGCGGCGTAGTGATTGTATGGAGGAGTGGCGGCAGGAGAAGGAGGCCAGCCATATCCAGGTTGTCCGTAGCTAGCGTAAGGTTGTTGGCCAGGCTGAGGGGCCATGTAAGGAGGTTGCTGCATCGGCGCGCGAGTGAGGGCAGGCGTGCTGTTGGCCTCGCCCATGCTAGACTCAGGGTACATTCCCTTGACAGGAACGATGCCTCGCAAGGCAGGGTCGTTGGTAGGTTGCTGGAGCTCAGGCTGGCCAGGCTGAGGACGAGAGTAATAGGAGATGAGATGAAGGTGTTGGCCACTGGAGGTGGTGATGCTGAAAGACTGCTTCATGAGACCGTCTGCCTTATAGCGGTATCCCTCAGGCTCTCCATCATCTTGATCTTCGTCACTACCGCGTCCAGAGTCTGGAGTTTTACCACCACCTCGTCGGTTGGTAGAGAAGCCTCCACCTCTCTTGCCCTCCATCTCGCGGTACGTCAGGAAGCTTCCGGAAACTCGACTGGCGCTCCAGGACTTGCCATCGGTCCATCTTCTCATGCCAGCCTCTCGCTCATCCCAGACAAAAACAGAACCAGATCGAATTGATTGTCTCTCCTTCTCCGAAAGTCGTCGTTGCACACGGGGCAGAATGCCTAATCGGCAGGCTTCAAAGAGTCGAATAGCATCGGCGGGTGTCCGCACGTAGCCGTGGTACGTTTCCATTGTGAAGGATGTGTAACGTGAAGTGAAGTGAAGGGTTGTTGTTGTTGAAGTATAGTCCGCACGGGGCGGGAGGTCAAAAAGAAGTTTTTGGGTAAATGGATCCAGTGCCTTGGTAGGTCCTCAGCGTCCTTATAAGAAGGGCCTCGTGAGAACCAAGCTCAAGCTTGTACGCAGTGCCCCACTAGATCAGATCGGGCCCAGGGCGTGGGTGTGAGCGTACAGTAGGCGTGTAAGCGCGAAGATGCGAATGTGACTCCACAAGGGCTGATGCTTGAGCGGAATTTTGTCCACGTATCCACTTTACAAAAGTGGATTCGTCCTTGACTCTCTTGGCGTTCCTGAGAACGTTGGAGCTGATGAAGAAAGAGTTTGGTCCTTGAATAAGGTCCAGCAGTAGTCAGATGGCAACGTGGTAATCGGGTTTGGTGAGGAGATAGTGACAGCACTAGTCAAGTCGGATTCGTCAGTGAGGTGCCCAGGTTTCAAGCAATAGATGGTGTTCAAGTAGGGCAGAGTAGAGTAGTAAAGATCTTTTTGGGGGATTGGGAGAGGAGGAAGAGGAAAAGGATGCAAGGGCATAGATTGATAGATCCAGAGATACAAGTTGCACACTGTTGATCATATATAATTCCCAAAACAAGGTCGTAAAGGAAAACACAAAGGTACGGTACAGGACTGTACAGTGACACACTTCAAGTCCACATCCAGGGGTTTGATGCTCGACTCCCTGGCGGGAGTGCCGTCGGAGCCGATTAAGTGGAGGATCCACTCGACTAAAATTTCCCTTCGATTGAGTATTGCCGCTTGGCGATGTGCATCATGAACGAACTGGTACGGATACAGTACAAGTACAGACAGACCAAAGAGGCATATTGGGCCAAGCAATTTGGTGGTTTTACTTGGCTTTGCCCAAGCCAGAACCAAGTTGCGATTCAGATCAGGTTTGCGGCTCTCTTCTCTCAGAGAGACCCCGTTGACTGAACACAACGGTCCCACGAGTGCATCCAGGACACTTGATCCATGCACCAAACCGCCTCACCTAGGAGGTATTGCGCCGGAAGCACCGAGTACCAGAGGCAGAGAAAGCACAAGATCTGAGACGGAGACAAACATACCTATCAAGGAGAGTGTAGTTGCTCGAGAGTAGCGGCGCGCTGCGTTTGTCGTTGAGTTGGTGAAACGGTTGATTTGCTGCAAGAAGCGAGTTTGTAAGCAAGTATATAGGTAAAAATCAGAGAGAGGCAAGCAGTGTATTATGAACCGTGTCCTCGGACAAGACGGGAAGACAGGGAGGGGCCAAAGAGCAAGATAAGGTTGCAAAGGCAAGTCAGAAAAGGGAATCAAAGTCTTGGAGGCGTAGAGTCGGTGGTGGATAACTCGGCGACAACATGGCCGGCTTTGTGGAGAAGCACGGAGGACGGCAAAGAAGGAGGGTGTGAAGAGCCCCGAGACGAGGTGTGCTTGTAGAGGGGTTTCTTAGGGGTGAGACGAGAGCCTAATGTTGGTCAGGACAAGCTTTTGTAGCTGACACCCCCCTCCCCTCAAGGGGCTTTACAGTAGAAAAAGATGACGATGCAGGGCCAGGGCAAGGTTGCGAGGATGCGACGCTCGAAAGGGCATGATAGGCGCGAAAGTAAGGGAAAATGCATGACAGATCACGGCTATCGGATCAGTAATGGTGTACTCTGTACTGTAGACTACAGTAGATGAGAGCATGGGGAATGGAATGAGAAGTCGATGCCCGAGCCATCAGTCATCTGATGCCGATACGGATACTCATCTCAGGGTCTCAAGCGGCAGAAAGAAGTTTACCGTACCTATGATAAGGCGCTTGAGCTGGGGTCGATGTCGATGGCAGTTGAGTTGAGTCTGGAACTCCAAAGGTTGTCTGTAGGAGGCGCTCCAAGGGCAAGAAATAGTCTCGGTTGACGTTTTGGTGCGGCTGGCTCTTTCCGACTACAAAAGCCTTTTGAAGCCGTAGATCCGAGTTATTTATAATTCTCTTCTCTTGACAGGAGCGTGGTCGTTAAGCCTTCGGGCAATGACAACGATGGATTCTTAGTATCTGATCTGGGGGCCTTTTTTTTTTTTAAGAAACGGATGGGGAAACGATAGAATCGTGGCGAT
>NW_022158193.1:0-5575 GCF_003316985.1 Fusarium coffeatum
GCGGGGAGAGAGAGTTTGTAGGAGCGGAGAGAAGAATTCTTAAGGATTTATAGGTATCGGATCCCACACGGCCACTCCTTATCCGAGAGGAAACAAGGTAAAATTGGTATTTAAGCCCCAGCTGCGAGGGCCATCGTCGATACGTCGTCATAATAGTGAAGAAAAACTCGAGCGCTCCCAGTAAAATTCGATCGTCGTTCGCTCCCTCGTGAAAAACCCTTGCATAACCACTTTAACCAAACTTCTTGGAGCCACCCTTGTGCTCAGTCTTCTTGTCCTTCTTCTTGTTTCCCTTGCCCAGCAACTCGAGATGTCCTGCACGCTCGCCGAGCAGCGCTTCGGTGCGCGCTGTCATGCCGCTTGTGAACTTCTTGTGGACCTTGTCGACGCTCTTTTTTGTTCCCTTGGACTTGTTCACTTTTGATGCTTGTTTCTTGGAGTGTGTGACTTTGGCGGGGGTCGGGCGACCGAGCTTCTTGACTGCGCCTTGGGCCATTTTGAGTGAAAGTTTGGTGAATGTGGGTATATCGTGGTTTGGTGAGCAAAAGATGGAGAGGTGAAGTTTAGGACGGAAGGGTACGTGGGGGAAAATAAAAATCAAGGTGAGCATAAGCGGGGCTCCCGCTCACCGAGAAGTCTCACCGCGGTAGGACCCTGAGCTTTTGAGTAGCACCTCCCTTGCAACGTGATTGGCTGTCTAAGCGTCTAAGTTGTAACCCAAACTCAACGCTCAACTTCTTCAAATAGCAGAAGGGATAAGCGTTAAGGAAATTCTGATAGTGGAAGAAAATTTGTAATGTTTCATTCATTGCGCAGATAATATGATTGTGCAACTTCTACGTATCTAACCAACAGTGTATTGTGTTTGGATCTCTATTAACATGGTAGCAATGTGCTTGGGGTGGTATCCTAATGTCTCCCCGAAACCTATCAGGAACAATTATGAAAAACAAGATTTGATGTATCATATCAAGCCCACAAAGCTTCTTGGCCTTTGGGTCGCGCTTTACCAGCCGTCGCCCCAGCCATCATCGTCATCGGTCTCCTTCGGCTTCATATCAAGCTTCTTCGCTGTGACTGGTTTGGCTGCGGGTTTAGCTACCGGCTTCTTTGCCGCCGAGGACTTGGATAAGCCCTTTGGCAGCGGTTTGGCGGTTCCTGACTTCTTTTGTGACTGCGCAGCTAACCATCCAGCGAAGTCAGGCTCGCCTTCGTCAAATGGCGTGGCAGATGCAGTTGCTGCAGGTTGCTTTGAAGACTGCTCGGGGGCATCGAAACTATCAAAGTCGTCGTTCATATCACCCCACGAATCTCCAACATCATCATCATCCGCCGGTAAGAAAGAATCGGCCACCACGCTTGCTGTATGCGATGAGTTGCGTGATAGAGGCGCTGGGGGTGACTTGACAGCTTGTCGGTGAAGTGATGAAGCAGTACCAGTCGTTTGCTTTTTGGGTTCGGAGCTAGCCGGAGTAGCTGGTCCTGGTGAAGCAGTACGGGATTCTGACTCTGCGTGAATGTCACCTGCAGCAGCAGACATCTTGTTTGTAAAAGATGATATGGCCCATCCTGCCCAGCCACCTGCAGTGTTTTCGTTGGGCTGAGGTGTGCTCATTCGCGGAGCAGCACTATCAGCAGCCTGAGGAGGAGGCAGAACAGTATCAGGCATAGAAGAAGCTGCCTTCTTAATCTTCTGAAGATATACCTCCATAGTACGAGTGGCAGAATCGCGAATAATTTTCTCCTTATCGATCAAGGCAGGAGAGATCACAGGCAAAATTCTGCAAGCCGCGTCTTCGTCTGTAAAATACTCCGCAGTGGCCCCCAAAGCCATCAGGGAAGCATTCCTCGCATGAACAAAGGGATCTCTCAGGGATCTTGTAAAGGCGGCTATAAGGACCTTCGATCGCGATGAGGTACCGAGGTGCTTGGCAATTTTTCCTAGACAGATGGTCGTGTTTGTACGAATACCAGGCTGCTCGTCATTTGCGGTCCTCGCAAGCTGCTTGAGTAGGTCGCCATTGATTGTGCGATCAGAGAGTTTTGTGATGATGACAAGGACGGATTTTAGAGTCTGCTCTCTCACAACAGGTGTAACATCGGTAAAGCCAGTAGTCTATGTTGTTAGTGTTATACTTCAAGTAAGTTACGAGGAACTTACCAGTTGTGGGAAGATCTTGTCGTTAACAATCTTTTGTGATAGTTGATCAATCATTAATGGGAGGTTATCTAGCAGACAAACTCGGATGGCTCGATCCGGGTTCCCAAATAGGCGGATAATGAAGGGAGTGATCTTGGCGTCGAAATCTTCCTTGGGGAGCTTCGCTGCAATCTTTAACACTACAGAGACCGCTCTTGGGCCTCCGCCACCAAATTCCGCCGACTTCATCAACTCGGGCATCACCTTTAACTTGAAGAATTCTTCTGGAAAGTCATCGCTCACATCGTCCAGACCCCTGTGGAATTTGTTAGCAACTGGTCCACGATACGGTTTCCCAGAACATACGCAAGAAACTCATCGCGTTCGTCGGGGGTCTTAATATCCAAGTTATCAATACCCTCTGTCAGTTTGATGAGAGCGCTATCAAAGAAAGAACCGCTCCTGTTTCCTTGGTCAAGGAAAGCTCCCACACTGATTCGGGCCTTGGGGTTGGCGTTGCACAGGCGCTTATAGCTGGATTGCATTGAGGGAGGGACGCTCTTGGTTTGGCCAGCCTGATCGGCTCCGATGTAGTCGCCGTTAAAGACCTCGTATATCAAGGTTCCAAGGTTGAAAGAGTCGACTGCCGTATGTGGGTTCTTCTTGATAACATCCCATCCACCTTTGGCCAGCTCAGGGGGTGCATATCTTGAGGCGTCGGGCACTAAGCTCCCGTATGTCTTTTATGTTGATCAGCTCCAGTGTCGCATTCTGTATCGAGTAATTACTTACGTATATGATAGACTCGTCATCCTTGAGGCTGCTAAGAACGTCGAACCCGCCCAATTTCCACTCGCCACTTTCTGATGTATAGACCGATCCGACTTTGATGCTGCCGTGGATGGAGGAAGCATCTTCGTTGATGAATTTCATGGTACGCTACGTCTCGTCAGTATCTATACGGTAACCTGAAATCTGGACAACCGTACAGCAACGCTATGAAGACCCCATTTTATCGTCTCGGGGCTAAGACTCTTCCTTTTAACGTGCCATCGTAGGGGCACCACTCGTTCGGTCGCAATGTAAATGTATGTTTCCGTCTAGCAGTAACAGTCAGCGCAATGCGCGCGGGGTTGTTTTGTCTGCGATTATACCTCGACAGCATCTAGGACTTTGACCACGCCCGGGTGTCGTAGCGTTCGGAGCTTCTTCAGAGCATTTTTGGCTAGGGGGAGCTGGGATCGGTTGGTGGTAATGTCGAAGGAGAAGATGCTGCAGTTTGATCCGTCTTCCTATTCGCTACTTGTTAGCTGGATCGCGTTGCGTATATTGCGATGCGCTCTCGAGCTTACTCTCTTGGTACCGTTGTACAATGTCCAGATAGACTCATCGATGTCGACCTTGTCGCCAAAATTGTAGGGAAACGGAGGACCTTGTGCGATGGCAGATGCCACGGCAGATTTGAGAAAGTTCATCCCAGAAGCGCAAGTATTAGAGAAATATTTAGAAGAGTATCCGATCAAGCTTGTTGCAAATTGGCTTATACAAACAAACACACAAATGAATGTTACGTGCGATTATCTTGGATTTATTAAGTCGCAACGTGGTTACTGCCAGGCGTTGTACGTCAGGGAGTCAAGCTCCCCGCCCTAGCGCGGCAGCGCCTAACGAGCATCCACTGGGTGTCTGAATCCATGAGGGGCTCTCTAAACAGGCCCGGTTGCCAGGTACTAAGGTAGTACTTAATACTCCCTATCATTAGAACAAGAACAAGGATACTCAGATTATCTATTCCAGTTTGTATATTTGCAAATTTTATAGAAATGTCCTCTCCCATATAAATTCATTAAGCTTCAGCATCTTCAAAGACATACACAGGACAAATTACATAGTAAATCACTGGTAATGATCCGATCTAAGACCATTACAACGACGATCTGCCGCTCCCGCGGGTAGTGTTAGAGGGCGCCGGGGCGGAACAACTCAGTTTCCAGGCGAGCTACTCTCTGTAAACGTGTAGTTTACAGGGGGAAAGAATCTAGATGGCGTCTGTCGCTGCATCGCTAAGCGCTTGGACCAACGGGACGCCCATTACTTTCCAACACGCAACAGCCAGCCCGTAATGTATCCGTAAACGCGGTAGGTACGGTGATTCACGGTTATTTGCCTTTTGGCAACCCGTTCTCCTTCCTTCGATTACCCTTTCTTTTTCTTTCTTCCTTTCTTTCCAACGTCACGATGCTTCTCGCTCTTTGACAACAGATAAAGGAAGGGCGCACACAGCTTTGCGCGAACCCTTGACAAGCCTTCATTTTGGGCGCGTATTTATACCACTGCACAAGTGTGTCTTTAAGCCTTTTTACTTTCTATTTCTTCTGCTATTTTAAACCTACCACGAAGACTTCTTCACCTAAGTTCAACTTGTATCATACATATGCATTATTGTGCTTGCTACACTTTCGCATACCTTAGGTATCCAAACGTACAACACAGCATATAACACGTGTGCAACAGGTTCCCCTGATCGCTCGCTAGTACTGGCTCTGGCTGGTCACAGACCCAGGTATGTCCTCACTATTCCCTATTGTCCCCCCTCCGTTGTCGAATGATGCCTATGGTAAAAGGTCTGACTGAACGGAACCCTTCTGGTTGCGCCGCCTCTCTAATCTCGTTCATGACACCGTTGTCTCAATCAACCTTGTCACTTCATATCGTGCCCCAACCTCAAAAAGCTCTCCTACATTCCACCTTTGTTCGTAGAGTCATGGGGCCGGTAACATTAGAGTTTCTTCCGTCGCAACATGGAGTCCTTTTCCTCGTCTTCGCCACGGATCTTGACCAAAGGCCGCGACCGACAAAAGGTTTATCCTGCGATACCACGGGTTACAAGAGAGGTGTAGCAGCCGCTGGGTGCCTAGCGTGACGGCCATTCAAAACTGAAAAGATCTGACTCGACTTTTGCTTCAAAATTTATGTTTCTTCACATTGTGGTACACAAATCTAACTTATGGAACTCACAGGAAACCATATATCTATGAACCTCATGAATCAACCGGGTCAAAATCCCCTGCGCATGGTGGAACAGTCATGCGGCTTGGTCCATCGAACTGATACTTGATGGCAATGTCTAGTAATATAGGCGGCAGCTGTGCAGCTCCCGATTGTGCAAACACTGTCTTACTTCCACTCACAATTTACTGTACAATACATCAGAAACTTGAGCAGGCAGCTTCAGACAACTACAGAAATCATGCTGCAAGTTCTCCCGGGAAACCCCTACAACCAGACCGAGACTTGATCATGAAAACGGGATCTGTTTTGCAAACAGATGAGTCTAGAGATCTGTATCGAGTTGCCATCACGATACCGTCGCCCGTCATGCAAGCAGAGACGGGAAAGGGTCTTCCAGTTGTGACGCAAGAGCCGCTTAAAGGG
>NW_022158194.1:0-2484 GCF_003316985.1 Fusarium coffeatum
ATTATATTTATATATTATTTATATTATATTATTAGTAAAAGTTAGAGTTAAGGTTACTTAAAGTTAAAAATAATAACTAGCTTATTAGTAGTTTAATTAATCTAGGTTATATAATAAGTTATATACCCTCCTTAACCTTTACTACTACCTTAGCTAATATATATAACTAAGTATTAGTAATAGTAGAAATTATTTACTATATATAGTTTATTATTTTAAAAGATTAAGTAAAGATAATAATTTACTATATAAATAAGCTATAGTTAGTATTATAACTTAAGACTATAAGTATAAAATAAAACTAATATATAGTATTTTAAGGGAGCTTAATATTATTAAGGAAAATATTTAAATAGTTAAGGTTTTTAAAAAAGAAATATATTTATATATTATATATTAATAAAAAGTTAATATTTAACTTACCTTAGTTATAATCTTAATTAATCTAGCTATAAAAATAAGGTTATATATATAACCTTCTTAGCCTTAACTATAGCTATAGCTAATATTAAGTAATATAGTATTCTAATAGTACTAAATATCTATATAACTATAATATTTAGTTAGTTATTTATTTAAAACTATTTTTTTAAAATAAATTATTTTAAGGTTTTTAATTTCTTATTTTATTTAATATTTCTCTTATAGCTTTATAACCTTTAAATAAAGTATTTAATTTACCTTTAATATAAATCTATTTAGCTTTAGTACTATTACCTTAAAAGAAGTATTACTATAATTATATTAATACCTAAGGATAGTATAATTAATACTACTTTATTTAAGGTTATATAAACCTTATTAAATTATATTTTAATTACTTATCTTTAGTTTTATTTAAAATATAGCTTATATTTAAAGTAAGTATAACTAATTTATTCTATCTCTTAAAAGTAAGATATATATTCTTCTTAGTAACTAAGTTAAATAAATCATATATACTCTAATAGTTACTTTAGTATTATATTAAAACAATTATTCTTAAATAACTTTAAAAACAGATTTAAAATTATTATATTAGTATAATAGGTATTTAAAAAGGTTAAGTAAGTTTAATAATAATATTATATTAAAGCTTGGAAAATTTAAAATAAGGTTATAAATAATATAGATTATTATAGCCCTTAAGAGCTTAATAACCTTAGGTTTAGCTAAATTATAAGATTAAGCTAGTAAGGCTAAGGGTATCTTATAAAGGAATTATAATATTTACTTTATTAAGTAAGCGTATTTTTAATAATATATAAAAGGGATTCTTTTTAGTTACCTTATTATATAAGATTATAAGTAACTACTATTTAGCTAATATACTTAGGAATATTTAAAAGAATATTTAAAGATAATACTAAAGAAAGCTAAAACCTTATATTAAAAAATAGCTATTAGAATAAAACTCCTATCTATTTCCTTAGTTAAGCTAACTTAAATATTCTTTAGTTTATACTATTAATTAAAGTAGTTTTTTAAACTATTATATTTTACTAGATTTTCTATTAATATAATCTTAATCTATACGTTTTTAAACTAAGGGCTAGTAATATAAGCTAATAAAGCTAATAAGCTATTTATTATTATCTACTTTATAATTAAGTTAACTTTAATATATCTTTTATTAAGTTTTAAATTTACTTACTTTATAGTTTTATAATAAACTTTTACTATTAATAATAAATAGCTATACTATAAAGTAATTAGATTGATAAAATATATATAAATATAAAAATCTATCTTTAAGTATAAGGTTTTATACTTTCCTAGCTTAATTACTATAAATTAAAATTTTAAAATATAAGTTTAGTAAAAGTAGCTAAAGGCTTCATTTAATAAGCTTATTTTAAAGATTTTTAATTATACTTAAGAATACTATAGCTTAATTATCTAAGTTATTATTAAAAATAAAACCCTTTAAAATAAATTAAAGTATCAGCTTATCTTAATTAAAGTTACTTATATTAATTAAACTTTAACTATTACTAATAAAGTAACTTATATATATATAAGGTTACTATATAAAGTATAATAGCCTAAACTTCTTTTTTCTTTTTATACCTATACCTATACTTCTTATACTATTATATAATTAGTAAATTAATTAACTTCTAATTCCTTTTACTATATATTATTAACCTATTTTATAGGTATATAAATTAAATACTATAGTATTATACCTATAAGTAATTACTACTATTATAATAATATATATTTTAACTACAAATATATTAAAAAAGCTTTTATATTACTAATACTTACTTTTAAAAAGGTATAACAAGTTTATACTTTATAAAAGTAAGTAAATAGTATTATATATAAAGATTAACTTATAATATTTAATTATAAACCTTTTCTATATTAATATAAAAAATATAATATTAATAATTATTTTTAAGTTTATTTATTATCCTCTTTAAACTATAAGTCCTAGGTTAAATCTATCTTTAATATTTTAATTAATAGTAACCTTTTTTAGTAAAGTTAAATCTTAAT
>NW_022158195.1:0-1275 GCF_003316985.1 Fusarium coffeatum
AATTAATAAGGTTATATAACTAGTTTCTTTACTTTAAATTATATTTATAAGTAACTAATAATATAATTAATAATATTTTAACTAGGGAAAGGTTACTTTATATATAGCTTAGTAGCTATTAATATCTATTTACTATTACTAACGTTAAGTAGCTAATATAATATATATACTTAACTTATTAAGATTTAACTTTACTAAAAGAGATTACTATTAATTATAATATTAAAGATAGATTTAACTTAGAACTTATAGTTTAAAAAGAAAGAAAATTAAAAATTAAAAATTAAAGTAAAATATAACCTTTTAATAATACCTATAGTAATATAATCTAATAATATTATTAATAATATTAGTAAAAGTAAAAATATATTATATTTATTTTTCTAAAGTAAAAAAGAATTATATAGTTAAATATAATAAGCTTTACTTTTTTATAAGTTTTAAATTAAAACTTTAGTTTTAAGTTATTATTAGTTACTTTTATAATATTTAAGCTTTTTAATAATAGTTAAAACGCTAGTTTAATTTATAAATAATTAAAGTATACTTAATAATATTATTAAGTTATATTACTATAAAACATTTATTTCTTTTATAAATATTAACTTATTTTAATTTTCCTAGTTTTTTACTTAAATACTATATATAAAATATAATAGTTATAATTTCTAAAAAAATAAACTAGTTTATAGTAGGTTTATATTAATAAATATACAAAGTATAGGTACTAAGTATTATAAGGTATTATATCTCTTAATAATAAATAAAGTAAATTAGATATATTTAAGTAGAAAAGTTTTACTAATAGTTAATAAGCTAAGTATTTTATTTAGTATTAAGTATATATATATATATATAATAGTTTTACTAAGGTAATTATAAGTTTTATTAAAAGGCTTATAATACTTAAAGTAAGCTTAGGATATAAGTTTACTATAGGGTATATAGACTTAGGGAAAGCTTACATAGGTATAGGTAAGCCTTATAGTAATTAGTAAAAATTATAGGGTATATATAATATAACTACAGGGATTACTGTTAAAATACTATATTTCTTAACACTAGCTATAGCTATAGTTAAGGCTAAGAAGGTTATATAACCTTAGTCTTATAGCTAAATTAATTAAAACTATAGCTAAGGTAAGCTAAACTTTAACTTTTTATTAATATAATATAAAATATAAATATATCTCTCTTTTAAAAACCTTAACTATTTAAATTTTTTCTTAATAATACTAATCCCCCCCTAGAATACTATATACTAATTCTATTATA
>NW_022158196.1:0-17684 GCF_003316985.1 Fusarium coffeatum
CCAAAAAAAAAAAAAAAAGGAAGAATAGGAGGATCGGCATTTGACACGAGTGGGAACTATGAACCTTGGGAAACAGGGACAAGGGGAGAACACCTAGACTGATACCAACGGGAGTTATTGATTTACAGTGGTATCCTACTACGTACTAACCTACCTGGATACGTAGTACTCGATAGCCTTGTGACTGAGGTGACGTTCAGTTCAGAGTCCTGGGTAGCTTTGAAACACCGTTGAAGCAGGCACCGGCATCAGCGGATAGACGGATGAATTGTTGCTGGTGCCATATGGATCCCTCGGGATCTCGTTCTCTGGTGTTAGTGAATTGGCTGGGTTAGCTGAAGCCTCCAACAGCCTGCATCCAAGAGGCGGGCGCCGTTGTAGTTGAGACCTGGGACAGAAGCAGGGGCCCTTGAGTGGTTCAGGTACTGTATCCGTACTACCGCAGGTACAATGTCGATACTGCAGCTATTGACTCTTTGCTTTTTCTTCTCTTCTGCACAGTTAGGCGGGTATACTGGAGTACCTAGTGTAGCCGTTAGAAGGGGTCTGGGCACTTGCTTGGCAATGGAACCGGTGTAAGTGAAGCAATCGTCTTCCTTGAACTAGGTGCTTTACCTTAGTCAGTCAAGAAATCTCTGTTCCGCATAGTCTAGAGAGAACATCAACCGAGGTCATCCGGTATACAAACCGGCGGGAATATGATCAACTACGATACTCATACTCAACATGGTAAATATATCCGTCCATGTGCATCGGAAAGCGGGAGGCCAAACCCACCCTGGCCTGGCATGGCCAAGATGGCTTAGTTAACACATACAGCAAGTCATAAGGGACGCCACAGAAAGTCCCTTAACACGACATGTCACCGACGTCAACGGCGGGCATCTCCGTCGCTTATCTGCATAGGTGAGGCGTTTACTGAAAGTCCGAGACAAAACAAGGAGATTTGCTTGTTTGTTTGCTTGCACATGTGCATGCATACAGTACGTGCTGTGACATGTGAAGTCAACGAAGTTTTCCAGAAGGACGCTAGGGTCGTACAAGACAGCCAGTCTGACAACCAAGTGTAACGTAGAGCAGAAAGAGACGGGTCAGATTTGAGCAAACATATTCTGATGCAGGGGTTTGAGATCCGTGAATGCATCCCCAGGCCCAACAGGTTGGATACATATGCTGGTTGGTCGACAACTCATTACGTGTAACAGAGAAGTAGTGTATGTACGGATACTGGGACTCAACTAAGAAGACAACTTGAGTCAGCCAGCGATAGTCGCAAAACAAAAGTTTGATTGCTGCGTGTCAGCTTCCTCTCCCTCCTTGACGCTAGTTGGTGCGTACCTGACTTGTTGGTTCTAACGTTGATGCATGTCATCAAAAGACAGACTCGGCTTCAGTACTGGCAGAAGAAGTCAAGTCAAATCAATCACTCGTGCATGTGTAGGTGCTAGTCTAAACTGCTAATCCAGGCAGAAAAGGGATGATTCTCCGAGAGGCACATAAATTAGCTCAGGACCATGAGCTGATACATACTGTAATGTCGAGTAGTCAATCCAGTAATTAATTCCAGTACTGTATCCGTCGCATGGCAGTAGATCTTTACTTACAGTGGGTACTCTAGGACAACTAACCAATGTGAGCGAGTGGTGCGATTCCCGATGATGATAATTGGAATTCTGACTCAATGCTAGTAAACCCGATAGCTTCATCATCAGCCATCCACAATCTATCACAAATACCATATCCGGATTTACTGTCTACAGTACCTGTCTGTAATGCCGTCGATACGATGGGAATATGAGAAGCCAATTGGCCAATAAACGGATGCAAAGTATGTAAACTTAGTTGACTGTCCGCCAAGATTGTAGATCTTGCCCGACCCTGTGAACGGGTGGCTTTCCAGCAAAGATTAGGTACTAGATAGATAGCAGTATACTGCAGTCTAGTCTAGGTGCTTTTCTTGTCCTTCTTCTTCTGCACTCTTACAGTACTGTACTGTCCATATTGACAGTTGGGTAGTCTAACTGATCCGATTCACCTCGGCGATAGAGTCATGGCCAGAAGGTACAGTACTGACTGTAGTCTGTTCTACTCTGACTCTGGCGTGGCACGTGTCACGACGAACTACTCTGATGGAAATCTGCTCAGTGGTCAGTAGTACATAGGGCTGTATCTTCTAGTTGAACTGATTTGCCCGCCACGCGCCGCCTTATCCACAAGCGCTGCCCTGCCCCTTCGGACACGCCGAACAAGAGAAACATGTCATGTATCGTAGCGCTCTACAGCGCTGTAATTACACTTGAACCCGCTGTTTCTAAGTGGTTCCCGAAACAATGGCAATAGTGACAACAGCTTCCCTTCAGTAAGATGAGAGGAGACTACCCTACCAGTCAGTGGTGATGTTAGGTAGTCTATAGGTTGTATGCATTGCCGGTTACATTGCAGACAGCTACGTACGCTAGAGACTGTACTGTACGAGTATAGATAATTAGAGTGTACAACCAACCGCTGCGTCTAGGGACCTTCTCCTACCCTCCTTTAAACGGCAGTGGAACTAGGGTACAGTACACACATTGCGTTAGTATCATGGGAGGTACAAGCGTTCCCTACCAAAACGTGCGGCAGTCCAAAGTACCTTTGAAAGTCGGTAGCCTGGTGCAAGAGTCAGGACCCTTGTCATGGGTCTGGGGCCGAAGTAATGAACTCAACTCTGAGCCAGACGACCACCACGACGGAGGAACCAATGTCACAGTAACAGATCTCGTGATGTGTTTGAGATAACTACTGCATAGCAACTGCAGTACTGCACCTAGATACGGTTGGCCGAGAGAGCTGGCTCTCCAAATGTACTGGAGTATGTGATATGCCAGATATCCAGGCACCTATCTAGACGATAATCAAGCTTCATTCAAGTCGAGCAGACACTCTAACTGAATTCATCCAACAACGTCTCTTGTCTCTTGAGGATCCCAAGCAACCCCATTATTCATCCCTCAACCCATCGTAAAATCCTAATGTCATTGGATCTTCCAGGCCAGGCCAAGCCAAGCCTGGCCATTCCATCCCATGCTACTAGAGAACCTGGGCTCTTTTAATTCTGACTGTAACTGCTAGCCCTCTTGTGCTTGATCCTCTCTGCCTGCCGAGATAACAATTGCTCCCTAGGTAGACACTTTGTCTGAAAGGAAAGACCTTTTGCAATGCTCACTTGTTCAGCCATAGCAGGCATCGACCGATATTTGTTGACAGCCACCAAGAGTAGTTAGAGAGAACTTGTACTCGACTCGAGTTGAGTTGTCCGTCTCTCTGTACATACTGCATAGTACTGTAGACTACCTGATCTACCCAGTATGTACTACATCGGACAGCAGGCAGGCAGATGTGCAGTCTCTTGGACGACAAGCTAACGCCTTGGCCAGACACTTGATAATCGCCCCTGTTTCTGTTTCATTCACTATACCTATTTAATGTTACGGTAATATGGAATTGGAATATATGTCAGCAGAACTGTCGACGACAATCACTGCTCCTCTGGACGTGGCTTTCTGGCCATCTTTGGTGATGTTCCCGGTCAACTAATACCCGACTGCACTGTACTGTACTTTGGAACCCCTGCCTTGCCCGTGGATATGCGGTTGTCCGTGCTCTTCTCTTACTTACCTAGGAAGATTCGGACCACATGCGAGACGGAATTGATTACACAGACCAGACAGGACAGCGTAGAGTTGAGTTGTTGGTCTCTGCTGGTTGTAACAGACTACTGTATGTACTGCACATAGGTGTAACCCTGGGCTGGGACCCTGTAGGTTGCTTGTTGAGCTACTGGACATGTACCTTACTCTCCCTGATATGGGCGCCCGGCAGACGCATAGTGGCATCATTCCTTCTTTGTTTCGACGGTGTGGCTATTTTCCCCTTGCCATCCCATCCATGATCGTGAATTGCTGTAGAATATACTTTAATTATTGACAATTTGTAGATTGTTGTCGTGTACCTTAGTATGAACCTCTCGTTAGGAGGACCCTCCTGTCCACTACTAGCTCAGTTGACAATCTCTCCCTTCCATTAGTAGTGGACAACTGCCCGCTACAACACTGCTATCCATTACTGCTACTGGTCACTACTTGCCTAGGTGACTTACCTACACCGCACCGTACCTACTAGGTACTAAGTTAGTAGTACCTAGACCTCTTTTCCCACCTGCTCCATCAAATCATTCTTTCTCTCTTTCTCCTCCCTTACGTTGATTTCATCTAATCCGAACCAGTTCAAGGTACATTTATTGCCGTTTCACACCTCGAAGACTTGTCCTTAGCAATTCAAGAAAAATTTCAAAGACCAAGCCAGCCAGGACCCTCTGAACTAAAGCAACTATTCGGACTTGACATCCATCACACGTCTCGAAACGCCTCCACAAGCAACAGCCCCCCTCCTCGCCAGGACTCCTCCTTTTCTTCCCCTCAAAAAGGACCTACTTTCTCCCCTCTCTTCCCCCGAAAGTCGCACGCCGTCTCCTCGACTTCCCGCCGCCACTTAACCCCCTCCCCCGAACGACGCTGGTTCTCCCCTACAAAACCAAACGACGAGCGCTGCGCTGCAAAAAAATCCGATTCTCGCCTCCCGTACTTTGCGCCGCCCGCTAAGGTCCAGACCCTGCTCCGCCGTCCGCGTCCCGATTCGATTTTCAACTTCACAAGCGCCCGGTCCTAAACCAAACCAAACCCAGCCAGGCCAAGCCTCGTCTTGCTTCGCTGACTTTTGAGCTGCATTTGCGTCTGCTTCTGCAATCTGCTGCTGCTTCTACTACTGTACCCCTGCGAATCTGGTCCTCTTGCTATCATCATCATCATCATCATCATCATCGCTATCAACGCCAACGAAATCACCGCCATCAACACAAACCGACCGCCGTACTTACAAGCCGAACCTGAACCCTCAATCTTTGTCTATACGCTGCAAAAGACGAGACAGTGCCCTGCGAAATACTGCCACGGCACTCCGACTCCACCCTTGTTTCATTCCTTAAACTCGCGACTCAGCATGGGACTTTGCTATTCTTCACGATAATTCAACGTCGTCCACCATATCGACCCCCTCACGATGGGCAACGGCCAAGGAAAACCCGTCGACCTCAACGGCGAAGGTACGTCAAGCGACCCGACCGCTACCTTTATTTTCATCCTTGTCTCCATCTGCTTTCTCAAATCTGCCATTGGGTTATCACGGTTCTTGTCACCCTGCATGCTATCTGCTACCTCTGAGCCGCATTTCACTTGGCATCATCCTGTCTCCCACGTGTATCGTGCATACAACCCGACCGCTGCTTTGCGCTCAATCGCTTGCTTTTTCAACAACACAACCGCCCAATCCCCGGTTACGTACAGAAACAAAGTAATTAGTACATTTCGCTGACAGTCTACCTAGTGAACCTCAATCATTTCCGCCTCTTGCGAGTCGTCGGTCGAGGTGCCTTCGGAAAGGTACGAATTGTCGAGCGAAAGGACACGAATCTCTCCTTTGCTCTTAAATATATCCGAAAGGATGAAGGCAAGTCACTTTTCTTATCTATTCGCTGTACCTTGGCTTCAGGGTCATGTAGAATATGTACTACTTCATCTCCTCGACGGTAGCCGTCGAGTAGGGTGCAGCCATCTCTCTTGTGGCACCCGGCTAACAGTTGTGAATCTTGCAGTTGTACGATCTGAAAGCGTGCGTAACATTATTCGAGAACGGCGAATGTTGGAATATGTCAATCATCCTTTCATCTGCAACTTGAGATACAGTTTCCAGGACATCGAATACATGTACGCTCTCCTACGATACATCCCCAACCTTGGCTCACATTAGATAATAGGTACCTTGTGGTCGATTTGATGACTGGTGGAGATCTACGGTTCCACATCTCGAGAAAGACTTTCACCGAAGAGGCTGTTAGGTTTTGGATTGCCGAGCTTGGATGCGCTTTGCGATATGTACACAGCCAAAACATCATCCACCGCGATATCAAACCCGACAACGTACTGCTCGACGCCGATGGCCACGTTCATTTGACAGACTTTGTATGTTTCGCCTAATCACTGTTGTATCAAAACTAACCAAATCCAGAACGTTGCCTCTGATGTCGTCCCAGGCAGGACACTCACAAGCAAGTCAGGTACACTGGCTTACCTCGCTCCCGAAGTATACGCTGGTAAAGGATACGACGTTCGGGCAGACTGGTGGTCTTTGGGTGTTTTATTCTACGAATGCATCTATAATAAGGTACGTGCTTGTGGAGCTACACCAACCCTTTTGTATATGCTGACCAAATTCAGCGACCCTTTGAAGGCGGCTCTGAAGGATCTCTCAGTCAACAGATTCAAGCTGCTTCGCCCAAGTATCCCGTAACACAGCCGCCTGTGTCACTCTCCTGCCTTTACGCAATCGGCTCCGCTCTTGACCCGAACCGTGAAACTCGAATGGGATCAACGTGGGAGAGTTTTATCCATAACGAATTCTTTAAGTGCTTCGATTTCGAGCTTCTCGAGCTAAAGCGAATCGAGCCGATTTTCGTTCCTTCCTCTGAAAAGACTAACTTTGATGCTACATACGACCTTGAAGAGTTGTTGTTGGAAGAGGCACCACTTGAGGCTCGTGCAAGACGCCAGAAACCACGAGAGCGTCTAAAGGATGATGCAACTGAGAAGGAAATCCGAGAAGATGAGTTATATCGCATGATTGAATCGGATTTTAAGCCTTTTGACTACACAGTAGCTGCCTACAAACGGTACGTGGCTATGCTAACTTTCACTATTGTCTTTTTGCTAATTTGGCCAGGATTACCGAGGGCGCTGCCACCGAGGAAGGATCCCACGACACGGACAATACTCCCCAGGCCATCACAACCGACGAAGCGACACCTGTCCCTGCAGTTAACGGAGGCTATCAATCGTCACCCCTTAACCCAAGCACCAGCAATGAAAGTCGCACGGGACGCCCTGTACGCCCGGCTCCTCCACCGCCGTTACAGAACGACTTCCGAGCTCGCCACGTTCCTATTGTTGCCGGTCAGCGGATGACGAGTCCTACTGGAGGCGTGCAAGTGACTCTTGATGGCAGTGGTAGCTGGTCCGAGCTGGCTCGTCAGGACGCAACCTTGCCTACGGATGCTAACAATATTGGTGATGGCAAGAGTGAAGGCTCTGGCGGCATGTTTGGGTTTCTCAAGAGCAAGAAGGGACGCACGAATAGCCCTAAGCCAAAGGAACGAGGTGTGCTGGGTAAGGAGGGCGCAAGAGTTGTCATCGGTTAGAAGAGGATGGAGGCTCGCAACACGCCGTTCTGGTATCATGCTCAAGAGACCAATATTCAACCGGCAGTATGCACACCAGCACTCCGGACCACCGGCCCCGAGTGTCCTCACACTGGGCGCCCAAAAATCGATTATTCAATGCTTTTCGCAGTTCCGTTCTGCGTTCTGCGACGTGAGTCGATGCCGCGATGGCTGGGACCTGGTAAAGCAACGTATCCAAGGACAGCCGATGCGGGGAGCGATATGGCGATAGCCGCTGCGCAGGGACGATGAGAGACGGCCTCTTTACTTCATTCTTTCTGGCGTTCGGTCATGTTTTACGGCTAGACGCCCTTGCTACTCCCGATCATAGAGGGGTATCGCATTCTGAGGAACGACGCTAATTTGTAACAACGTGGTGCAAAACCAAACGAATAACCAACATGGGAGGGAGCTATGCATCTGCAGGGACATTTCATTCACTTGAATCTGCAGCATCTGGGGGATGCTTGAATTGCGAGGGCGTTTTTCTCTTATCGGGGGCGGACATTGATGGGATATAGTCACCTGCACATTATTCATACTATTGGCATTTTCACAGATGTCTTTTCAGGAGATAACAGAAGAGATGGAATATATACAGCTGGCGAGGCTATGTGGAGTGTACGAAGAGGCGAGTGGGAAGGGGCGTCACTAGACGTCCAGTACTTATGGTTATTGTTTGTTATTGTGAGCATATTTGGAATAATACCCCATTACAACTTGACTGTTGACGCTTTCCGCCTACACTGTGTGCCATGCTCGACCTGACAACACCAATCAAGCTTTGAAGCACCCAATCAACAATTCGCACTGATGCCATCAGACAAGACGACAAGATACACCGCATGGAAAGTATATATGCATCTATTGGAGAGTGACTAAACGCAACACTAATTCAACCTCGTAATTGTGAAGCCTTTTAAAATAAAAATAAAAAACACCCCCCACACGTACTCCGAACCACAACTTCAAAATCTGGAGGACATCCATCTTCGATAGTTACCCCATCTTGAAAGTTATCAGATGGTTTCAGAGATTTCCTAGCTCTCGGCTGACGGTTTCTGCACTGGCAGTGTTAGCTGAGCGTTTGTATTGAAGCGTGCGTGACCTGACAGCACTTACGTTTGAGAGCACCAAGAGCACCAAGAGCACTTGAAAGCTCCTGTATATATTCTTCGGTTTGTTCCTGCTGTCTTCGCCATCTCCTTTCTCGGAACTCCCTAGAACGAGGAAGAACAGTATCTTGATACCGGTTTGGATTCGAAGACTCCTCGTCCCAAGACCAAGACTCGACGACCTCGTCTGCTTTGACTCTCCAGAGGCAGATGTAGTGGCTGTTTAGTTCCTCTTGAGATAGATCATATGGATCTTTTATTTTGTAACATCTCATCTCGTCACCATAGTTTATCACAGGACGCTTCGCCCCGCAGCAGACTGCCGGATCGATGACTATGAGGGTTGATCTTGCCTATAAGGACGGCGTTTTCTGAAGTTTTCAAAGTTACGAAGCGCTTCAGGTGAAGACGTGAAAGAGATATAAGGCGTAGGACCCCATCAATAATTCAAAAGATGCGTCTGTAGAGTCGATTGTCGAGTCTGTGAAGTCTTCAGCGACATGTCAGATGCTCTAGCGTACATGTGCCCAAGCTCATCTGGTTGGCTCCCAGATATATAATCGTATGTCCTGAGGGGAGAGCGATCAGCCAGATCTCTCTGTACATCCACTTGGGCAGAAGTTTTCCAGGAGCGCAAGGGCTTTTCCTGGATGGTTGGAGGCCTCCATAGCCGTTGAAAGGAGTTCGCAGGAGTAGAAGCAGTGGGTATACTATGATGCATATCTGACTGATGGGCCTGAAGACTGATTACCAGCAGGCAGTAAGGCAGTAAACACGTCCCGGAATCGCCCTTGAGAATACTCACTCCAATGGTTTCTATGTTATATCTCATGATGGCCATGGCCGGCATCTGGTGATGAGTTTCCACCTAGCTGTTGGCCTCCGTATGGCTGAGCAGGCCATTCAAGAGACCATTATATGAAAACCGAGGACCAACAAACCAAACGTCCATACTGAGTAATCAGAAAGAGCTAGCTCTATTAAAAACTCATTACAACATCCGATTGTCTAGTTTTGCACTGTTAAGACTAACCAACCTACCATTTGAGACGATAGCTGAATTTCAGCAACCACGACGTTGTAGTCTGAGTATACAAGTGAAATGGAAGAAGAAGAAGAATGAACCTGTTCAACCACAACTAGTAAGGGAATATAACAAGTGAAGTGAAATGAGATACTAGGCTGTTGGATGGATACTGAAGCCACCCCAAGATGGTAAGGCGAACTGTGTTCTGCATGTATGAAATCACATCAGCATCTGGAGAAAGGGATAGAACACGTGTTCCACAGACGCTTTACTCAGAATTTAGACATATGGAAGCATAGAACATCAGTTTAAAGCTCTATCTATATCTATGAGACACTCATTTGTTAAGGTCAAGCGAGGGAGGAGGAAGCTAGTAAAGCCCCCCAACTCGCTTGCTTGAACATATGGATCCGAACAAAATAAATACAAACTAAAGAAAAGCAAAAGTAATAATGAATCAGGGGGTATATATATATATTGGCGAAAGAAGTGCTGGTCTTGTGAGATCATATCTTGTTTTCACCTAGAGAGAACAGTCCAGCCCTCAATGAATCCCTCAGTACTGTCTCTGTCTCTGTCTTTGGCTTCGTATTGGACTCCTCTTCCTCCGTTATACCTGCCTCTGTGGCTAGGACTACGTCTGGGGATGTTGGACTCGGCAGCTGCCCATTCTTCTTGAACAAGGGCACAAAATAACGCCTGCTCGGCGCTCGCTTCTGACCCTTTGAATTATTCATTGATACAGGCGGCGGCCTTGTTGTCTTCGAGATGGGCGGAGGGGGGCGAGGGATGGCCGTCTTGCCGGGAGGCGTGTTGAACTTGATTGGGGGTAAAGGCTGCATTACATTGTGGAGCAGTTCCCTACCAAGGGTGCTCATCGTGCAGTTGGAAGACGTTCGAGTCCGAGAATCTGTTGAAATCTTGTTGCCGTCACCAGCAACTAGGTCCGGAGTAGTTGGTGTAGGGTCTTGCGTTGGGGGCCCTTGGGGTAGAGTGTGCTGTGGTGAAGGGTTCTGAATCAAAAAATCCCCTGCCATGAAGTGTTTGCCCAAAGTCGAACTTGGCAAGCGTGGTGATGGTATAGGCGTTCTTATCAAAGGAGTAATCGATCCTGAAGTCGAAACCCCTTCTACACCCAACATCTGAGCAGCTTTCTGTGGTATTGTTGGCGGCGGAAACGATCGAGTTGGAAGTATCTCGACCTCATCAGTAGGAGAAGAGTTTCCAAAAGATCGCTGAGAGTAGACAGACTCTGAATCTGGGATTGATATCCGGTGGTTGAATGTATGGCGCCAAGAGCGATAAGTTGAGCTACCAAAACCTGCTCCAGGTCTCGAGCTCTTGCTTGATGATGAAGTGTTCTCGACTTGACCCCTAAGACGTTGATGTCGAAGACAATATTGTCTATAGATAAGAACACCAACAAACACCGTCACCCCCAGAATAATCCCGGCAGCCACTGTTCCTCCTACAATAGCACCCTTCTCAGTACCCGAGATCGTATCGTGCTTTGGGCTGTCGTTACTCGAAGCATTGCTTTCAATTTTGATCGGATCTTCGAGGAGTTCGGAGCTTTTCAATATAAGGTACCCCGGTGATTCGGCGTCTTCCCTGCTCAGGCTCGTCTCTTCAGCTGTCGTTGGTCTGGCTTCTGTGTATTGTTTGGTAAGCACCATGAGCAGACATAATGGAAGGTGTATCCAAGAGTTCATCATATTTCTGGCTATCGTTGGCATGATGTGTTCCAGTCCCATTATAAAAGCCTTCCGAGTTTTGGGGACTCATCGACATATAAACAGCCGAAGGATTCATGTTCTCGGAGGCCTTCGTGTATGGTTGTCAAAGGACTGCAAGAATAGTATCATTTCGGCCGAGTCGACAAAGGAATTCGCTCAAGGTCAAGAATAACTGGGAACGGTGTCTTGAAGAGGCTTTGTTGCTTCATTATACGAGTCGTCTCGTCCGCATGATATCGAAAGGTCGATCCATCCTCGCCTTCCAAAGAATCCAAATTTGACATGGCGTTTGATATCCCTATCGGCTCCGTGGAACAAAGACGTCTAGTCAACGGACTTGAGTTGAACAAAGAACAGCTACGGTCAACGCCTTAAATGCATTGACCCTTGAGGCTGAAGGGAGTACTCGAATATTTCAGAATTCTTTGATAATTAAAATAGAAGTGCTACAAGAGCCGTCATGCAGTCTCTACCGACATGTGTGGTAAGGCAGCGGAAGCGACACATATATGGCCATGTATCACAGACATGACATGCAGGGCGATGGCGTTGAGATAAGGTTACCGTACAACGGCCTTGAATTGATATGCGGCCGTTTCTTCTGCAATGCGGATAGTGCATTTCTTGGATCTCCGGACTGATAATAGTACATACAGTACAGTACAGCCAGGCACAGTTCGTGATTGGGAGCCAGTCTATCTAATCTCCAGTCCTCATGGGCTTTGGAACAGCGACGAGGGTCTTACAACCACGTGGGAATGCAGACATGGCTCACACTCATTCGTGCAAGAGATAACGCACAAAGCCTTGGATACCGGGTTTTGTTTGTACCAGAATTCGTAGCCGTTCACTGTGGTCAGGGTTCAAGTAAAAGCTCTTGACAGTGACTTGACTGGTGATGGATGTCCTGGTTGTTGGGACCGAGGTCGCCTCCATGGTCGACGCTTGCCTGGTGATGCCGTGATGGCAACCTTCAAACGCCAAGATTGGCAGGGCAGCACGAGGCCCCCGAGATAGGAGATAACATGGTTTCGTCCGAAGTACATACATACAGTAGGTAGTGTAAGGATATTAACCTGTGTTGCCCCCGACTGGAACCCCCACCTTGAGGCAAAGCAATCAATGTTGATTTCTGCCTCACCCTTGAACTTACCTTACTCTACAGTACTGACTGACTGACTGACTGACTGACTGACTGACTGACCTTGACCTTGACCTTTACAGACAGTAGTATCCGTACTGCCACCGGAAACAAGGAACAAGAGCAGCTGATGGCACTATTCTCGGACCTTTCCCCCGTTAATACAGTATGCACCTGTATTGCGATGATTTGACCGAAGCTAGAGAACTGTCATGCCGGTAGCGAACGGCTGGCGACAGGCTTGGTGCTTCAGTTCCTTGCTGGTCTCTGCCGCTCAGAGGCATTCTCACGTGTTGATTTGCGGGCCAAGTATCTGTTGCGGGCGTTAAAGACGGACGCTGAGAGATCTGATCGGTCAACCCACTCTTAATGTCCGGGGACAGAAGCAGGCATGACATATTAATATCTGTCTCTATCTTGGGCCCACACCGCCATAGTGGGGCGACCGCTCCAGGCTCTACAGTAGATTGTCTTGTCTTGTGCTTGTGCTTGAATATTAGATGTTACAGATCGTTTTGCCCACGAAACAAGAGACATGATTTGCCCTTCTCAGCCACCGGGTTTCCTGTTGAAGGTTTCCCGTACTGAATACCCTTGAGTCTCAATGCCATGTGAGGAGAAATCAATCCTGGCTTCATGCTCGCTACCCCGTTCTCGCTGTTGTTGAGCTGCGTCAACAATTGCGCTTCTTTTCCTTCGATGCTCACCTACTGTACTGCTTAGATCGACCCAATATTCGATGGGAATGCAACACCGGAAGGTCGCCCCAAGTGCCCGCTACCTCCTCTCGTCGAGGCCGACTGTCTCGAGGCAACTATGTTGGCTTACAAGGCACAGTACGGGCTTCATTTGAAAGAATGAAAAAGACATATGTAATATTGTCTATATCCGCGAGAACAACCACTCAAAAACGCTCTAGTGGAAGGCAAAAAAACCCACTGCTTCAACAAGTGAGACACAGTCATTCCAATCTCAAACCTCTGTAACAATGTTGGAGGGCCCTTGGATCTTCGTTTTCCCGGATGCTGTAGTCTAAAAGACTTCAGCCGTAACAGTTAACGTTAGTTACAGGCTAAAAACCGAACCCACCCAGCCGCCGAGCCTCTCAGAGGTGAGTTAAGCCGCTGACACCATGCTTGGTTAATTAGTGCCGTATGTTGAATCAGTTGCGGGCGCAATATTGACACGAGCCTCTCACGGCTTAGATGCTGCAAGCCATTGACAGGAACGAATCCCAAACAAACGACAAGGGGTTGCCGCTCGTCCATGTTTCCCGGCCCGAGGAGACCAAATTTTGTTCTCGGTGTTACTATTTGATCTTTATTCCAACAGCAATAGGTAGTCAACGTCGCTGGAAGAGTTGACTATATCAACACCTCGTTGTCGCCCTTGTGTTGGCGAATCCAATCTTGACGCACAAATAAAGCATTTTGTGAGCAGTACAGTACAGTATGCAGAATGATGCTAAGGCGAAAGATCTACAATTGTGCTGCGCTTGGCTGGTCCTGATTTGCATTTATATTCGTCAACCTTGCGGAGTACAGTACCTGAACTCTTGTGAAGATGGAAGATGTCGGAATGACCACAACTGCTGCCCAAGAGCAAGAGCTGCTAGCAGGGATCCAACCCTCCTAGCTTGCCCGTCAGCACCCCTGCCGGCTCGTGGGTAGCGAGTGGGGGTCGATGCAAGTGCTATGAACCAAGGTACAGTACTGGTGTTGCACTCCACCAAGTTTCTGTTCATTGTTGTCTCGAACGTCGTTCTGCATCTCATCCAGGATTCATACATGCGGCTAAATTAAGCATCTCTGTAGCCAGGGGCTGATTTTTTGCCTCATCGCAGCGGCTAATGCATGGCATGAGCATTTGAATCTTCTAATGAAAACCGTAGGCAATATGACTGGGCCCTTGAAGCTTTCAATATGAGAGAGATGAGCGGGATGAAGAAAATAATAAAGAATGGGATTCTGACGTATCTGAAGTCCAGTAGGAGTGACCATATGTCAGTAACTGCGTGTTGATGCCAAGCTCGTTCCAAGTTAAGTGACGTCGATAGAGGATTTTGTTTTAAACAACGGATATAGGGTTTGCTGAACCAGGTGGGTAACAGAAGAACTGCCCTCGAATGCTTAGACTTCTAAAACAAGATAGTCTAAGGACTCATCGAAGCTGACAAAGAGTGACCAAATTATTTCGTCTCTTATGGTCTTGGGGGTCAACTCTTCTGATGCCCTGTAGACGGAGGCAAGACGAAGCATGGCCCCCCAGAGTTCTCCGCCTCTGGAGATGGAACAGCGGAGCTGGGTTTGTTCTTACTCCAATTCCCCAGCTCCAACCACTCCCCAGTTTCGTATTCCCCCAACTATGTTTACCAACTCGCGTGATGTGCAGAGTTCCTGTGAAGATCCCATAGACTTGAGGAGTTCGGAGCCGCAATAATCGCTCGAGCTCGGCCAATGAGCGTATTGAGAGAGCCTCTATCTTTAAATGGCCGTGATTGGCAGCGTGGCTGATAATGTCAGCTGTACCAAATGTATCTTCATCCCTACCTCTACAGAAGAGCTTCAGTGTGCGTTGCGCGGCCATAAATTCTTGCTGGCGTTTGGGTAAGTACCCTGAAAATCGTCCTCTGAGCTGGGTAAGGTGTTCGGCCATCTTGACTCCACCCTCAAGGTAATCTTGGGACATGCCAGGGCGGCCCCTAGCCTAAGCTCACGCACGGTCGTGGGTCTTGCTTGATGAAGGGTTTCTCGATGCGTTCAACCATCTCATTCCCGATGTGCATATCCATCTGAGCGTGCAATAAGAACAATGAACACAGCAGCGGGTAACTTGCCACATATCCGGGAGAGGGACATGAACTGCTGTCGACGTAAACGGTAAACAGATACTCCACTGTCTAGGACCGAAGTCGCAACGCATCTCTGCAGTTCTGTAGGGACTAGCAGCTGCCTCGCAACAAGAGCGATATTCGCCGAAGTTCTCAATATCAAAACCAAGCTACTATGCGTTCTGCACTCGTTTGGTATGAAGTAGAAGTGACTAGGTAATGTGGGAACATGAGCGGGCGTCATGACTCGACTTTCTCTCCGAGTTTCTGGCAAAGTGAAAAGCATGGGCGAAGCATACTCCCTATCTGTACTTCACATGCAAATCTCAGCCGTTGAAGCCAGCTCAGGTCAAGACTAATCTAGCCAAGTGTGGATTGCTCTATGCTTGAGCCTTGAGGCGGCTAACGGAACCTCGAAGCCCATGCCATGTGCGTTGCAGAACGGGAAAACGCCACGGCATAGATCGCGACTTGATCAATAGTCTATCCGCTTCGCTGGTACTGGTGCTGGCGATACAGTCGGTCAGGAAGCCCGTAGTATCTCAGATTGAGTCGTAAAGTTCATGGCGATTGGGTCGGATGTGCCTAGCGCCCCTCGTCAGCCGTCAACGATGCCGACAAGTTGACCCTTCTTGGATGTCTTGGAACCACGACGTCGTGGGTCTGAAATTTGACGGTCTTTACCCGAACAACACTCACTGTACCTAGTGACCAGTCATGAATCTAGAGTTCGTCAGCCCATCGATCTATTAAGTCTAGGTACTGCTGATGTGGTGCGTGACATACCTAGAAGGCGGGTATCTCGGACAGTACACTCCTAATGCTAAATAGGTATCATGGGGACATGTTGAATGATGCTTCTCAACTTGAAAAATCACCTATAGTAGGCTGCTAGGGTAGTAGGTAAGCAGAGATGAATGTGTGATTCGGGGCAGGCAATGATCCTGCGCCAACATCCTGGTCCCTTCCATCACTGCAGAGGAGGCCACCTCAGACAGGCACTTACCTGCAGGCAGGTACTCATGAGGCTCAAGGAATCGGAAGGTACGCTCCAGCCATGATGCGAGACGCGTCCGTAGTCGGAGGAAGTTGAGTTGAGGGGAAAACATCCATATGTGAGAGTATCGCCGAGCTCGCGCAGAGGTATCTTCAGGGCTGTAATAAGAGGTACCCAAGTAGGTTAGTAGTACCTAGCAAGGTTTTATACGCAATGGGACATGTTCAATCTCCCTAGCACTGGCAGATAGAATTTTCTTTTTGGGGGAAACCCAATGTGATATTTGCGAGGATACTCGTGAAGCTTTACATCACTTCATCTGGGTAGGTCCAGAAGTATACCTAGCTTGCTTGCCCAGCACAGAATACTAATAATTTAAGCCCTCATTGCAATCTACACGCGATGTCATCGTCGCATGGAGTTCCGGACAAGGGCTGGGTCCCACGTTGCGACTGGTACTGGGGCCTGTAGCATAGATACTACGTAGTTGTGGGAAATGGGCCTGGACCCTTGAAATCTGAAGCACTCGTCAACTGTCCGTAGCCCTGGCCTGGCTCCTGGCTCTTGAGTTTGAATGGGACGGAAACACAAGCAACGGACAAACATACAGAATGGAACTGATGTAGATATTCTGCATAGTCGCCATTTCCGGTTACAGGAATCGGTAGCTCAGTAGCGAATCCACCAGAGAATTCATCTTGAATGGATGCTTTGCGATTGCGGCTGCTGTTTCTCCTCTTCTCCCAGTCAGTGACTCTTCTGCGCCTACAAAACGCGCATCGAATTCAGCCGCCGTCAAAGTTCATCTTTGTCGATTCGGGCCTAAGTGTTGTGGCGGGATCCGCTGTGATGGATACCCTTCCAAACGATGAAAGGCTTGGCGAGTAGCCTTGAACGACGTCTAGGCGCTCAAGACATTTGTATTGGCTTGCTCATAATTGCTTGTCTCAGTCTTTGATGTGCGATGCTCGATGCACCCTCAGCGCTGAGACTGAATCCTGGATATAATCTAAGGCAGAAAAGAGAGAGACGTGGGGCACTACCGTTCCTCTCTACGGAAATAAACGACCCAGTAATATTTGTTCATTCAAGGATCTCGTTAGCTCTCTTTTGTCTGCTGGTCGAATTGTTACTGTACTGTAGACTTCAGATTCTCGACTCGACTCGATTCAACTCAACGCAAGCTTCCTACTCGACTTTCAAAACCCGCTCGCCTCCCTCCTCAGTCCCCTTCCCCTTCCCCTTCCCCCTCCATCTTCCCTACCTTACCTATCCATCCATCCTTGGTTTACTCGTCATCTGTTCTTCCCACCAGTCCTGGCATTCTGTACTCTTCTTGTCGCACATCCATTACATACTACCTTGAGTACCCAGGTACATTAGTACTAACGTACGTTCCCATCATCGAACCGTTCACTTGTACACCCAGCGTTCAGTCAATCAAACTCTCTCCCCCGCCGAACAACGCCCGCTCGCCCGCTCTGTTGAAGCCAGGAGCCCACTGAAGTCCCCGGAGGCTCCCCCCCCCC
>NW_022158197.1:0-18649 GCF_003316985.1 Fusarium coffeatum
TTTTTTCTCTAAAGAGAGCACACTGCTATAGACTTGACCATTAAATGTAATGTCTGTCGGAAGGACCTTAAAAGGAGACGCATTACAATTGAGAGAGGAAAGATTAACAAGAAATAATTCAATCGCATTAAAAGGTTTGACTGTCCTTTCCTTAGAATATAAATTTTTGTCGCTCGAGGTTGTCAGAACTGTCCGCGATACGTCATAGCTCATATGCGTCATAGATTCTTCCATTCCACGACACGGTCTAAGACGCGAGACACACAGCTACAGAGAACCAGAACTTGTAAATCATCGTATTATGAACGCAGCATTCTTCCACATAATTAATCTCAAACACGAAAAAATATGTCCAGCTCACCGAAAGCCAAACGCCTGATGGACGCCATTACCGAAGCCCACCGCATGTCCTACCGCATAGGCCGCGGCGAACAAGGCGTCCTAACATTCGAACCCTACAAGTCTCACATCCTACCACTATGGCGCTTCCGCACCGTCCCAATCGCTAAAAAGAGCGCTGAAGACCTATGGGAAAAGTTCGAAGAGTTCAAGGGTCAACGCGACTTTGTAGGGATGGATATGACGCGCAAGTTCATCCAGATGGGCATGACGCGTGCGAAACGATACGCGAATCATGCTGGTGGACGGAAGTATGCGAAGGGGACGCATAAGGAATTACCGAAGAGTGAGGAGCATCCCGATAAGAAGGAGAAGGAGAGGGCGAGTTTGATCTTTCGGGGATATTGGGAACGGTGTAAGGAGGATGAGGACTATCAAGATTTGAAGAATGAGTTTCTCAAGCAGCAGAAAGAATGGAACAAGTCATGATGAATGTTTTTACCAAAGAAACTATAGTACTTGTTTTTAATACTAAAGGCACCTTCAATGTACCATCTCAATCGTTGCCACCACATCCATCAGTCCATCCTCCCGCCTGTTTCGCAACCCAATTATTCTTAAAACACCGCGACCGTACCCAGATAGGCGTATTAAACTTCGCCTTCCACTCATACCCATCTTCAGTCGGCTCATCATAATACTCAAACTCCCACCCAGTAGTCCCCAATCCATAACACGCATCCATAGACGGTCGCATCGTCTGCTGCCCATAATCCCAAGTCGAGAAACCTCCTCCCTCAATTATGTACGAGCTCCAAAGAACGTGATACCAACCCTTGCAGGTTCCTACACCATATTCGGGCGGCGGCCAAGGACGGTTTGTCCGCGTTGGATTGACTTCGTATGTGTACGCGCCATCGTCGCGAACGTACATACCTCCGCTCTTCCAATTCATCTTTCTCTTCGTATCGCAGTTGTGAATTAGCTTCTTCATTGAGTCGATGCACTCCGACTCATCGTAGTCTGCCATTTCCTTGCTAAGCGAGATCTTAAATTCGTGCTCATCTGGTGTGCCTTCGTCGTACTTCTTTGAGTACTCCCATCCTACCTCGTGCTTCGGCTGTTCGATGTTCTTACAAAAGTCTTCATAGTGTTTGTCTAGACGATCGGCGCTAGCGTAGATCTTCCAATCGTCGTCAGACCAGCACTTGAACTCATCCTTAATCTCGCAGTTGGGTGCGTCCACGCCTAGCACGAGTGATCGGAGATCCATCACCTCTGCCATGGCGAAACTAGCCATCGTGACATGACCGTTTTCGTTTGGGTGGAAGTTGGCGCCAATCTTGTTGGGCAGACCAAGACCCATGGTGTAGTCCCAGTTACCATCTCCAGGACATCCGGGATCCTTAGGATCACGGCGACGAAGAACTCGACGAACCATCTCAGAAGGGTTGGGACTGTTGAAGAACTTGGAACCCCAAATCCTCTGTGAAGCAGCTTCTTCCTGAGCCTCGAGTTCATCTTCCAGTTCAGCAGCGAGAGCAGCATCATCTTCATCAAACGAACGCTTACGCAATTCATCTCGAACGACGTTGGGATTGGTGCCAGGCTTGATGAAATGCATTCCGGGCTGGTTCTTGTCAGGGTAGTCACCATTGCTAGACGGAGAACACATTTGTCCATCGATATCAGCATGAGTAACCCAAGGGTTCCAGTCAGCGAAGCCAACCTTGTACTTGATCTTGCTATCCTTGGATATATCCGTGACAGCATCCGCAATAGCAGAATTGATCTTCTTGACAAGGGCGTTGAAGCGATGACGACGAGCAATGGTCAGCTTCTGCCTGCGAATGAATGGCAAGTCATAGCCAGAGAAGATATCCCAGTATTCCTTCTCGCAGTCATCGTTCTCGGTGCTGAAGAATTCAGCGTAGCCTAGTACAACTACTATGCCGTCCTGGTTCATCTTATCGTTTAGGGCATGGAGGATGTCCTTGGTGTTGCTCTTGATGATCTCTTCGACGTTCTTCTCGGCGACTTGGAGGACGGCTTCGCATGCCTTTTGGTTGCGGATGGATAATAGGATACATTCCTGAATGATGCCAGCCTGCGAAAAGAAATAATTAGCTCATGAGATGTTTGAGTCAATGGTAGAAAGCTTACCAAACAAAGGTCGTTACCACCAGCTGTCATCGTGACCAAGTCAAGATCGCCCTCAATCTGCTTGGCCTGCTGATAGATCTGTCCAGCACGATCTCCACTGCAGGCAGCATACTGGAAATCATCAACATGCGTACCGAACAGTCTGCTGATGATCATCGGATAGGACATATCGTAGCGAGCACAGTACCAGTTGTCATGGCCGCTTATGTCAAGGTTTGGAAGTGTGATATTGAACACAGGAGCCTTCTCATCTTTCAAGCCGATATCAAGATGCTCACCGTCGGTCCACTTGCCCAGGGCACGACCTGAGCCAATGCCAGCTGTGTAGCTATCACCGATAGCAGCCCAGCGCTTGACCCATGAGAAATCAGAAGGGTCTTCGTCTGCTCGCTTTCTGAGTCTCAGTGGGTCTGTAGAGGCGGAGTGTAAAGAGGAATGCTTAAGGCGAGGAAGATGACTCTCTGCGACCAAGCAAAAGATCGAGAGCCCGATAAGAAGTGAAACTTTCATGATGCTTTCGTCCAGAGTGGCACACCATGAGAATGGAAAATGAGTGGGATGATAGAATTGTAAAAGGTGTCAATTGCGCCTGAGAGTCGGCATATCATGAACCAAGAAGTAAGCTCTAAAAAGGCCTTTGTAGAGTCGTGTAGTCTTCAGTGGTATGACAGAGCCAACATCTACTGATCTGCAACGGTCATTGCTATATTAGAAGACTTAGCAGTTACAAATTGCCGACGCCGACCGGTGCCACATTGTGTTGGTTTGTTAATCCCTCAGTTTCAGCATAGGCCAAGATCGACAACGGGAAAAGTCAGTTTCGAAACACGCACAAACCTGTGGATATCAACAACCAACAGCAGAATGATAGACAGTTCGGTGATTCCACTTATACGAAAGCCAACGACTGTTGGTTCAGGGTTGTTTTGGTTGACCGGCTGAGTTCCCCGAGGCCAAAGCGCTGAGAATTCCGTTCGCTGGCCATAGCGCTCGTCAACTAAATGAAATGCACAGGGTAATGACTCCTATCTCATGCGTCACAACCAACAGCAACGTGCGAGTAAAATCATGATGTGGCTTTCGAGTCTAGAAAGGAAGCAGAGAACTCCACCTTAGTGGTCTGCGAACTTGAGCTCAGTACTAAGAAAATCGTTCAATAATTTTCCCATTCTGTACATCGACGCTGAGAGTTCCCAAGATGACTCGATTGAGATACTTCCTTTGCCTGTTGGCTCTTGGGCTACTGTCTTTATCCTTGGTTGAAGCTTTGAACCTCGATACCTTCTCTGGTCAGGCGAATGCCTTAAGCCGCCAACGAGAGAAAGCGCTGGGCCAATATCGGGCCAAAGAAGAGATACTACCCATGCGAATGTCTGTTCAAGCCAACGCGGACGAAGATGAAGATGATGAATTGTCGTGCAGCAAGAAGAAAGGCTGCAAGAAGGGCTGCTGTGGACCCTTGTAAGTACCGACGCTCTACCTGCAGTTAATGAAGGCACTAATAATTTGTACAGGAACAAGGAAGGCGTTGGCGTTTGTGGTACTGGGCCAAAGTTCTGTGGTGATGATTGCACTTCCGAGTGCGACTACAAGTCGGAGTGTGATCCAGGATGGGGCCTCCAGTATTCCAACTTTACCGAATGTCCTCTCAACGTCTGCTGTAGTGAGTATGGCTTCTGTGGCACTCTACCCAGCTACTGCAAGGGCAAGACTGTACCGTCGCCGCAGTGCAGTAAAGACAAACACAGTTCTGATAAGCGGACTATCGGGTACTACGAGGGGTGGAATTACCAAAGGCCTTGTGGGAACATGGAACCCGAGGATATTCCTCTTGGCTATTATACACACATCAATTTTGCCTTTGCTCTCGTCAATCCTGATACCTATCGCATTGATCCTATGGACAAAGGGACGGCTTCAAGATATGACAGGGTCACAAGGCTGAAGCAGAAGCAAGAAAACTTGGAGGTTTGGATTGCCATTGGAGGTTGGGCCATGAATGATCCTGGAAAGTACCGAACGGTCTTTTCTGATCTTGCAAAGTCGGAGAAGAAGCAGGATGCATTTTTCGATTCATTGATCACCTTTATGCAACAGCATAACTTTGACGGTGTTGATTTGGATTGGGAGTAGTAAGTACACTTGTCATTGCAATGCTCGATGGTAACATGTATGACAGTCCTGTTGCCGAAGACAGAGGCGGTATTGAAGAGGATTTTGACAACTACGTCAATCTTCTTGCTCGACTGAGGCGTCGTCTCAACTCATCTGGGCGCAAATACGGACTGACTCTCACTCTGGCAAGCACTTCAGTTACGGTATGCAAATCGAGAAGCTAACACGTTTACCCAGCCTGCATCCTACTGGTACCTGAAGGGTTTTGACATTGTCAATATGGAGAAGTACCTGGACTGGTTCAACATCATGACATATGATATACGTAAGTTCATTACCTACCATATCACGAATAAACATGTCGCTGACTTTCAAACAGACGGTGTCTGGGACGAGGATATTGAGGCGCTTGGCCCTTATGCCCTGGCTCACACTAACCTCACCGAGATTCACCAAGGCCTGGAGCTTCTCTGGAGAAACAACATCAACCCGGAGCGGGTTGTTCTAGGTCTCGGATTCTATGGCAGAAGTAAGTCGGTCTCAGTTCTGAAGCAAGTCACGCAATACTCACACTAAATAGGCTTTGCCATGAAAAGCCCCAACTGCCTTGAAGCTGGATGCGAGTTCAAGGAAGGCGCCAAGAAAGGTAAATGCACGGGTACCGAAGGTGTTCTCTCGGCACATGAGATCACTACCATCATCAAGAACGGTGGTAAGGTGACACTCGATGAGAAAGCGGGAGTCAAGATGGTTACTTGGGACTCTAATCAGTGGGTATCTTGGGATGACGCTGAGACTCTCAAGATGAAACTGGACTATGCCAATGAGCACTGTCTCGGAGGGTAAGTGTAAATGAAGCTCTGCACAACATGTATAAATGTCTAATCTTCTGAGCAGTACCATGATATGGGCTATTGATCTCGATGATGGAACCTTGATCGAGGCGCTGGGGAAGGGTATCAAGCGAAAGAAGGCAACTGTTATTGAGCCTCCAAAAATGATTGAGTGCTTTGGATCTAGTGAATTGAACAAGGATGAGCTGTGAGGGAGGGGAGCCAAGTCGAAGGAACGAAACTAGAACTATGGCGTGAATCTGGGTATGCTCTCTCAAAGATACTTTTTAGTTGACATGACTTGTAGAGAATGTATGATAGTTCAAGGTCGTATAAGAACTCTGAGTAAAGATTATACGGTTCCAAACGTAAAATGTCATGACAGTCGTAGTAAGGCTTGGATTCTGTGTCAATATGCGTTAAATTCAAATTGTGTTACAACTGCGTATAAGGGTTGTGTACTGGGTAATACAGAGTCTGAATAATAAGTGAGATTCTGATTTAAAAGATAGCGATAGGATAATGATGATTTAAATTTTAAGCTATATGTACATGACAGAAAGGAGATAGAATAGCTAAGAGAAAGTAGATAGTATAACAAGACTGATATGGTACAAGATGGACTTAACAAACACCATCCTTAGTGTCTCCTCCCTTCAAAGACAATGTACTTCGAACCTTCCTAAAGGTCCTTATAAAATAATTATCCTTCGAATTGAGTAGGCTACTGACACCCTTGTACTTGTCGCCATAGATAGTGATCAACTTATCAATGTCTGCCACAGAAGCACCCGTTCGAATGGGGATCCGGTCACCGTTCTGGTAAGTCAGGATGGGCAGCCGTTGATCGTCGTCGGCGCCATTGACTTCACCAATTCCGCCAGCATTAGATGGGTACAGCATTAAGGATTCTGGGTCAAATGCTGCATCCGCATCATGTCCATCTGTTTTCATAGGCAGCCACTCCGCTCCACTGAATCCATACTTATCGGCTGTTGACCAGGTCCTGCACAACAATTTCTTATCATCAGCTGCTGTTTTTGGATCCTTTTCCATCTCGTTGATCTTTTCAAGAGTTTCCTCGTAGTCTTTCAAGTTTCGACATATGAAATCATCAGTTTCGAACCGAATGTCACTGTTCTCATTCACTAATTGCATATTCCAACCCTCTTGCGTCATGTCAGATAGCTCCCAGTGAATGTTCTTCTGACTGTAACAAACATTGGTTGGTATCAAGAAAGGATACCTGTAGGTCTGTGGAGAAAGCGAATGATATTACTCATGAGAGGTTCATTGCCTGGAACAAGGCCCTTGGTAATGGTTGTGCTGGACTGAAACCCGATTCCTATGTTTGCGTGGGCGTGAAGAGTACATAGCAGTATCGATACGATCGGTAAAACATCAGGAGGTCTGTGACAAGTGGTCGATAGAATAGAAAGGTTTCATTCATGTATTGTTGTGCCTGAGTCGTACATACCTCTCACTATAGGCATTCAATGCGATCTATTTCCAATATTATCGCATTGTTCAAGTGCTTGGAGTAGCAGAGGGAGGGTTTCTGAGAGGCCTTCAGGTTTATAGTGACAATTGTTATAGCCAACGAATTGCAATTTTGGGGAACGATGATCTCCGCGAACGGTGCACGCTCGTAGTTGTCATGCTGCCACCAACAGACAGTGTTGTCACACAGTCGGCACTGTAAAGATGGACCCGTGCCCATCCTGGAAATCTCTCGAGAACTTTCCCACCAACAGCACTCTTTATCTCCCTAACAACACTTAGAAACCTAACATGAGACGACGCTAGAAGCTCAAATCATGGATTGAAGGCAAATTGAGTAAAGTCAGGACGACCTCTGTTGCTCCTCAACCGCCCATGCTTCCAGAGCCTCGACACAGTCTGACGCCATCCCCCTCATTGGAAGACGTATCCCGACCTAAGCAAAATGCGCCAATCTTTACTCAATTGCCACCCGAAATCCGCCATGAGATTCTTTTACAGGCATTTGGAGGTCGCACAGTCCACATTGATCTTGTCTACCAACACCCACTTCAGCCGCCAGATCCAAAGAGAGCGACGTACCACTACGGCAAAAATATGGAGCAGGGCTGTTACCTGGACAGAGATAAGCCCAAGTGTTGGCAGTGGCGCGGATGCGTTTGCCATCGCAATCCATCCAATCTACGCCGTGTGTTCGGGCAGAAAAATGCTGGCATACTCGATCCTTCTGGTGGGCCTACTGGTGATATTTGGCCTCCTTTATATCCACAAGATCCTACGTCTGGACTGGGCGAGGATATGTACAGGCATTGGGAATTAGATGAACCTGGCGACGACAGCTGCTGTAAGGGTTATGCTAATCATTGCGGGGAATATATTTCTCCGAAGATAGGAGGTAAGCCAGACGCGTGCTGGATTGGTGCTATGGGTTGGCTTTTGGCCTGTCGCAAAGCGTAAGTTCACCGCTAACAAGCCTTGCTGTCAAGCATTGGCTGACAATTACATCCTGTAGCTATACCGAAGGCATGGAAGTTCTGTATGGAATAAACACTATCCATATGGGAAGCAAGCCTCTTCTTTACAATTTACCGACGCTCATTACTCCTCAAAGGCTACAAACGATGGATGCCTTGGAGATCGTCTGGAGACCAGACGTGTACAGGCTGCCTGGTGGACGTCAAGGACTCCACGCCGAGGAGTGGAAACTTGATCAAGAGCAAATCCCACAGATCCACGACATAATTCTGCAGACCTTCCTTCATGTTCGACGCCTTCATTTGGCGTTTAACATAAGCTACCATGTAGGCAATCGACCCCATCTCAACAACATGGTCCTCCGATGGGATGAATTCGCGACTACCCTTGCAAGGAAGGGCAATCTACAGGCACCTCTCACAATCTCTCTCACGAGTTCTTACTGGATGGACTTGTATGACAAGGCCAAGAAAGATGCCGTGAACAAGGACAGTTGTCCTTCAACACTGAGGAGCCAGTTTTGGCGGTGGACAAATGGAAAGTGTGCCCTTGCGCCCTTCACAAATTCGACGGAAACTTGGGGTAAGATCGATGGGGCAACAAAGGAAAATGGGTACTGGATTGTCCGTGGAGACAAGGATGATGACAAACGGCGTCAAGCTCAGAGCGTATGCTTTTGATGTTATTTTCAACTTTTCATGTACCTTTCAAATCAGAACGCACAGACTTTGCTTTTAGGACCAACAGCCAGGGTAGACTGTGCATGCGCCTTGTAACACCGCACGTGCTAGGGCTCAAGTATATAGATCCGCTTGCTGCCTAAATCAATTGTTCCTTAGCTATTAACCAACCTGATAAGGCTTACCAATCAATCATGATTCACCGCTTCAAATCTTGGGTGGCAGAAAATCGCGCCAAACAGAAAAAGCAGACTAAAGAAGGATATCCCGAGCCTGCACCAGATTTACCTTTCTTCCTCAATGCCGAGAAACAACTCTTGCCAATATGTCCCGCGAGTATCAACGCCCACGATGCCCCAATCTTTAACAAATTGTCGACCGAAATCAGGCGCGAGATTGTCATCAAGGCATTCGGCGCTCGCAGGGTCCATATGGACCTTTTCTACGGTCACCCGTATATCTCGAAACCTGGCGACAATGGATTTCCTCAGGGCGCACACTACGAAGGTAACTACGATAAGAGTGTGCCCAAGCGTTGGCAATGGCGTGGCTGCGTCTGCCATCGCACTATGTCACTCGAAGTGCAAAAGCTTGCTGATGGGGGGTGGAGAGATTGGCCGACGGTTGGTGAGTCGTGTGATTCTCTTCAGCTTGGCGAGCAGCGGAACAGACGGTGGGACTCGGACGAGCCAGGTGATGATACTTGCTTCAGTGGCTTTGCTAAACAATGTGGCTCATATACCTATTATGGAGATGATAGTGCGTGCTGGATTGGAGCTACCGGATGGCTTTTAACTTGTCGGCAAGCGTAAGCGTACCCAGTCTTAAACTCTCAGAAATGCTAATTTATAACGTTATACAGTTACACAGAAGGTGTAGAAGTCTTATATGGAACAAACACGATTCATATATCCAGCGAAACTCTTCTTACCAGGCTACCGTGTGACATTCCTACCCCTCCAAGGCTGCTACTTCTGCAATCACTCGAAATAGTATGGAATCTGGATACTGTCAAGCTATCCCGTGGCTGGGCTCTGCAACGCCCAATCAGACATGAACTACGCCAAGACCAACTTAAACAAATCATCGAAATCATCCTCGACAGCCTCGCCAACGTTCGCCGTCTACATCTCGCTCTGGTACTTCGAGGGACCTACGGAGTCGACCTCTATCTAGACAACAGCTTTCAGCTAATTGATGTGCTTGCTGATCAGCTTTGTCGGTGGGGAAGGCTCAAGGTCCCGCTTCAAGTCTCCATCACAAGCAGCGTTTACAAACAACTATACGTGCAAGCGAAAGAAGTGGCCATCAACAACGACGTCAAGCCTTGTGCTGTATTCCAATTCTGGCGTTTTCTGGATGGTAGAGTTGCCCTGGCGCCAGGGTCTCCAGAAAGGTTTTGCAAGATCGATGGCTCGACGGTCAAGAATGGTTACTGGATTGTGCACGGGGACAAGGATGATGATAAGCGGCAAATTCCAGAGTGTGGCTTTGGCTTAAGTGAGGATTATTATCGCTTGATCCATGCAAGGGATTTACGTTCACTTTAACTAGACATGGAGATGCGAAAGAAATGGATTTATCCGCAAGGTTTAGCCTGCCATTCCCTGTATGCTAAAGTGGTCTGATCTTCGAGGTGACCCATTGTCACGCATTTCCCCTCCTTTGACCATTTCAGATCATAAAAGCGCTATTTTCTCTTGCCTGGATTCTTGTAACCTCGTTCATTATGATGCATCGGCGCAGCAATTCCAACTTGCAAGCACCTCAGGGTTCGTCCCCTCCAGGTGATCTTGTCCCCGGTGAGGAATTTGACGTATGATCGGGACGTACACGAATCACGTGCGAAGCTCATCAGTTTACAGGCTGACGACGCGGATTCTTTATCTCAGTCCGATACGTGAGTATCATTCGCTGACCTGACTTAATGATACTGATGAGCCGGTGAAGGTCGAGCTCCACGGCTTCAGTCTCTGCCAGTATACTCGAGTATCGTCGAATTCATGGTCGAACATATCACAGCGACAAGTTCAGAAATGACTACGTATTCCCAAATGATGAACAGCAGCTACAATCTGTTGACATTTCGTATGCCGAAGATCATACTCATGAGACGATTGGAATAAACTGACGGTATTCGCAGTCATCATTATCTCACGCTTCTGTTGGATGGCGAGTTGTTTCTCGCTCCAGTCAAAGAAGATGTTCAGGTATCGTTACTGTTCTGTAGAGTCGATTCAGGAAAGCTGTTCTGACTATCTTGACTTGCGCAGAGAGTTCTCGATGTCGGAACAGGTAGTGGTAAGTTCTCGCGTCCCCATCTACTTTAGTGGCTTGGCTGACTGGCCCCAGGTATATGGGCAATGTATGAAGAATAAACGTCCCTCAGGATAGCTTCAGGCTGACTTCGTTATTTTACAGAGATTTTGGTGATCAATACCCGAGTGCAGAGGTAATTGGGACCGACCTTTCACCCTGCCAACCACAATGGGTGCCCCCGAACGTTCGTTTCGAAGTCGATGATGCCACCGAATCCTGGACTTGGAATAACAACCACTTCGATTTCATCCACATTCGATATCTATTCGGAGCAATTCCCGACTGGAACCACCTTTTTGAGCAGGCTTATCGTTGCTGCGCTCCGGGAGGATGGATAGAGTCCGTCGAAGCTGATGTACGAATTAAAAGCGACGACGGTACAGCAGATCTGGCGCCGGTGTGGAAGACTTGCGACAAGATGTACGAGGAGGGAGGTAAAATCCTCAACCGATCGTTTTTCGTCAGCGAATTGCAAGAAGAAGGGATTAAAAAGGCTGGCTTCGTGGACGTCAAAGTTGTGGACTACAAGGTAAGTTCGAAATCCGTCTAAAAAGGGCTTCTTTTGACCGCGAGATAAAGATCCCGATTGGTGGCTGGCCAAAAGACCCAAAGTTGGCGGAAATCGGACGCTTCGTGCAGCAAACCCTTGAGAATGACTTGGAAGGTAAGCAATCTTTAACTTTGGGTCATGCTAAAGTTACTGAAACTCGGTCTAAGGATACTCTTTCGTGCTCTGGAACAATGTTCTCAAGTGGCCGGATGATGAATACCAGATCTTCCTTATACAAATTCGTCAGGCCCTTCGAAACCGCAAGGTTCATAGTTATATCATGACGCGATACGTGTATGGTCGTAAAGCGGAAGAAACGTGAAAAGCAATTACTTCCACTTTATATAGTAACAAAAGAAACAGGCATTTCCAACACATGATTGACTAACCTCCAATTGCCTCGCTCAAAATAACCTGCAACGTGGTATAAGCATTCCCTAAACACTTCAGGTGTTGAATGTACTACATGGAAGCCCAAGTTGAAAGATTGCCTAACCTAACTCCATAGGAACAGCAGGTGGAATGCAAGCCCGACCAAGAAAACTGTTTACAAACGAAACACAGTTAGTGACTGCTTTGCCCTTTTCGATATACGTACCAAGTGAAGCTATACTAAAGCGATTAGTGAGTGCCTGCATCCATAATCGTATCCTGAGCACTTCAGCAATCGTTTCCCTAGAGAAGTGACATTATAGTTAGCTGATGAGTTCACCATGGACAGTTTATAGTACTATGAACTTACGGATCCTGTAGGCTTTCTTCGTTCGCACAGTGATGACTTAAAACACTGTTGTTTTCTTCCAGTAAAAAGAGGATCCGGTCCAGATTGGGCAAATCGATAACTCGAAGCCAATCTGCGAGTGTGTAGACAGTATCAGAGTCGAAAATACGTGTGGCTTGCACCGTTTTCTGATACTCTGATGAATCCGTTGCGTAATCTGACCACATCCTTACCTCGACATCTCCGAGATTAATAGTCGCATATTCTTTTTCAGTCGATCGTGTGATGAAGACTTCAAATTCGCAAAGAACTCCCCTGTTGAGGAAACTTTCAAGCCAGTGACTAAATCCTCTTCGGTCTATGGATCCGTACAGATACCAAAAGTACCAATTTACTGCCAAGAAGTCCCGCCATATCGTCAAACACTCCACATTGTGCACATGGAGATTTTTATCATTATAGGGGAGTTGAGTGAACCCTGTGGAAAAGGAGTCTGCGAAACATCCAATATTGAATAACTCATGCTCTAGGTCGCCACTGACATGCTCAGGTACTGGGTGCCTAAAGAGTATAGCAGCAAGCATGGCTTTCTTTATTGGTGAGCCAATTCCATGTGCACGATGTTGCATCCTCCAAAGAACATAGTCGTAGCGACGGAACTTTAGTGCCATAAATAGTGTGTTGAAATTGCCGTGCGTTCTGTTTTCTTCCGCCGTATGATAATTTGGAGTCACCCACCCTATTATGCGTCTTCTGGTATCGCTATCATATATGAATGGAACAGCGCAGTTGCCGGCCTCATCGCAGACGTAACCCTGAGATAAAAAGTCCAACGTATCCAAGAATTTGAAGTTCGTTTTATCAGAGGATATTTCCAGAACAAAACGTGCGAGTCCAGGGAAAAGGTTCGGATTTTGTGGCATTGACCCTACGCAAAAACGCCAATGTGCTAAAGATAGGTTTGCAATGGCATCTGCTGCGTTGAAGCTGCCAAGCATAGCCTTTCTTTCCGACGCGAACTCGCTTCTTTCGAGGATCTCAGGCACAGATCTATGAACATAGCTAATGGCGATGGGCCGATTGGGGCCATCGGACGTGTAACCCAGCTCCCGCCATGCCATTTCATCTCTCCCCATTAACGTATTCTCAACCGCTTCAAGCAAGCCTCCAGATTCATGTTGAAGCTTCCTCAGAGCATATTTCATTCTTTCTTCTCTTGAAGCTGTGTTACCATTAGGACCTTCGTCAGATTCTCGGATGAGGGCAAATCCGGCGTCCTTGTTGTACTCGTCAAGAAATGAGTACGCGATGAGCCACAGAGTCACCGGGTTTATTTCTGGGGATTCAGCAGAAACCTTTAACATCGATAGAGTTTGATATAAATTCCTCTTTTTGCGTCTAGATAGGCGGTTGAGAATGTATCGGAAGATGTCTTCCAGGTCGGTTGGAAGTTCGTCGAGTAATTCCATAATAGAAGATTCCCTCACGGATGATCCGGCAAATGAGTTGTGTGGGTCAACCTCAATGTCTCTCCGTAGCGCTTGTACAACAAGTGTACACCACAGAAATATACCCTGTGCCTTGCTTGCGACTTCATAAGAAAGCTTGTCAGGTAAAGCCTTGTTTTGAAGGTGGCTTAAATTCTTTTTCGTGTATCCACGTAGGTCATACCAGGTCATTTGATGAAGTCGAAGTCGTTGATACTCCTGATATCGGTTCATAAATACATTCTCTTCCCTGCTAGACACACAAAGCTTCAGGTTCTTATGGGAATCTTGCACCCAAGTATCCAGTATGTCGACCAGGGTTCTGTAGTCATGTTGTCCGCTGCCGACAAATTCATCAAGCCCATCAATGAAAATGCACAACCGACGTGATTTGTAGAATAATTCATTTTTCAGGAGCATGAACAAGGAGCGTTCGATGATCTCTGGAGAGATGAGAAACGGACTTTGTATAACTGCTCTATCCTTCTTTGCTTGGTCCCAATAGCCCGGTAGCACTGACGGGATAAGTTCGGGATATTCGGTGAGGATACTGTATAACAGGGACCGGTACAGACCATTCAAAGAGTTTTGTGAACTTGTACCAGGTTTCCAAAAGTAAAAGTTTGACATGAACAGTTTTTTACTGGCTAATTCGGAATCAGAGATGTGTTATGGAGTTATAGCCTTGCGGTATGTATAGTGGAGCTTACCAGACCAAACCTCCAACTCCTTCCTGGTGCGAGGATGAGTATAGAGAAGCTTCATTAGAGTAGACTTTCCCGATCCGAGCTTCCCACTGACGTGGAATATGCCATCAGAAACGGCTAACCAGTCCACAAACTTCTTGTTGGATTGTAACTGCATCTGACGTTGTCGGGAAACCCAATATCCACTTGGTCGATCAGATTCATCGTCTTTGGTCGAGCAGTTCGACTTTCTTCGTTGTTTAGGATCTAAAACCCATGTAAAGGTTTCATCTGCTGGTAGATGCACTTGGTTATATCTCGAATCCATGTCGCTCGGACATAAACTCCTCAAGATACGATCTTGGCAAACCCTATCCAGGACGGCATCCTGTCGTTGAAGAATGTCACGAACCTGAGCCAGGATGTCGGTGCCCAGGTTTGCCTCGGCCGTTTGACGAAGCTCGTCAACGTTTCGTTGAATTTGTTGAAGCTTGGAAGTATCATCAGTTACCAGTGAGCGGATTTGATCTAACGAGTATGTCATCTGTTCACTTAGTGTGATGTTAGTCGCCACTCGCTCTAGTAAATGCACATGACTTACCTTTTGAGATACGAGAGCTCAAGTGAGAGCTGGGCGCCGCACTGCGTGAGCCTCTCCTCCAACTGTATCAGGTCCTTCTTACACCTCCAGGTCTTCAGTCCTGCTAGAAAAGCTGCATATTTTGATTTGTCTCCCCCAATCTTGACAGAGTTAAAAATCTTCAAGATCTCGCTAGATATACTCTGGCATTCACTGGAAAGGTTGCAGATGCCTTCATACTCTGGGGTAATTGCGGACGAATCAGGCGGTTGAAGCTTCCTTGAAAATGCCTGCATAGATCTCGCGACCGACTCCCTGGTCAGATTATCGTTTGAACATCCGTCGGCGGAGTCGTAAATTTCCTTGGCGTTGCGCACAACTTTCCAACTGAATTCTAGGAAAGTTATGACGGCGGATGTCACGCCGATTGCCGATGCTGGGTCCATGGTGTGATGATCTCAATGCAACAGGATGTGGACAAGTGTACCACTGATGAGCTGAAAGCTGAGGATGAGAGAGAGGGGGGGATAACAACGGATAGTGACTTAATATTCTTAGAGGCAAATGATGAGGCTGTGTTATGTAACTAATAGAACAAATGTGTTGGTTGGTGATGGTCATGTAGGACTACAATACGACGGTAGGGGTTAGATGCATATTGAGGCCACCAACATGTTGTCTCACCTCTTTTATTGGTGTAGAGCTAGGCTGCAACGCCACTGACCTCAATTTTAAGTATCTGTAATTTCGATGGTCTTATTATAGGCTTACATGTCACAACAGGTCGTGGCTGTGAGCTGGAAAAGTTCAAACCTTGTCAAATCGGCCCAGGATTAACAATTTATATAGCTAAGAAAGGCTAATGCTGAACATCATGACACTCTTGCCAGAATGCATAGCATTTCTTTTTCATCGCATGTTCACACCATATAAACTCCTTTAACTTGCCCTCCACAATTTCCCAGTCCTGACCATAATCGCTTGGGTAGAAGCATCGATAGCGTTGCACCAACAACGCTGCTCGATTTCTATTGACCTGGCTCTTTGTGAGACCACCAGCGACAAGTAGCAACCAGAATGAGATGTCCGGGGCGAGTTTCCAAGGTGACATGTGTTTTGTAAAATTCTCCATACAGTTGAGGATCTCTGCGACACACTTTTCGGGCGCAAAATATCCTTCCCAGATACCTGATGACAGTCTGTATGTGCAGAGGTACGCAGCGAAAAGGCACGCTCTGTAGATAAGGGTCTGCTCTTTTTGTGGGCTGGTCCTGGTTTCACTGAGAAGATCGACGAGACGGATCTGCAAGTTCGCTTGGGCGTTGGACAGCGGATAGCCCTCATCATCTAGATCTTCCATTAGTGGAATGGAAACGGTTGTATCGTTCCCATCGAGATCTGCAGATCGTCCTGGTAGCCGTTTTTGTCTGTGCACTGCATCCACTACGCAGCATAAGGCGTTGAGATCTGCGAGTACACGAACAGACGTCGCAGGCCAGCCATCAATATGTATTTTAAATCCTTCGGGCAGAACAAAGTATTTTCGGTGGCTACTGTCCTCCCTCAAGCGGGCAAAGGCGTCATTAACATCAAATTGCAGTAGCCGAGGGGTCCCAGTTGCCAAGGAACACATTATGTCCTGCCAGAATAAAGCTCGCTGGGTCTTCTGTATGCCTGCAGGATTATACCCACTAGCCAATACATCAAACTGGTGGAGTAAAGTCTGCAAACCACGAATATGAGTAGCTGCAGCAGGCCTCATGTCCCGGACCCGGTATTCATAGCTTATCAGCATGAGAATTGCTGTTATGCATTGCAGCGATGGGGCATCGCCTAGGTTCAGATTGAGAGATTCGAGAACTTTACCACGGTGATACAGTGTCTCATAATTGGGTACGTGATTATTTGCTTCCAACGCAAGGACGAGAGAAAGAGCATGGAATAGTGTTTTGTCTGTCAGAAAGGAAGACAGGTGATTGAGACTTTGGAAGAGAACAGAATTATTTGATTCGTCAATGCGAAATAGTGGTTCTCCCGCGTATCTGGCCGATGCTGTTATCGTGCATTAGTCAAGAGGTGGAGCATAACACGATCAGGTACGTACGATGTCTCAAAAGCTGCCGTAGACGATCAGGGTTTTCGCAAAGGGTATCAAACGGATCGACAGTGTGGCCCGCAATGTTAGCATATGGGTCGCTGGTCCATGGTGTATAGATTCTGGAAACAGCATTGAACGATTCTTGGTCACTGTTGGTGTCGCAGTCACTCGTCTTCATTTGGCTACCATAATAGGCAACCTGTTGAGTGACCTTTCCTTGGCGCCGACGGGTCGGAGATTGGCCAGGAGAGGACAAGACTACAGGCTCGGTCATACTCGCGTATAACCGAGTACTTTACGCGCGGCGCCGAAAAGTGAAGGGTATATGCAGAGGGATGGGGAAGCTTTGATTGCAATCATATCTTACGTGCGGCAAATATTCCCCAACAGCGCTGACTAATACTACCCTGAAGCAGTTCAATTTTGCCCATAAGTCGTAAGGAAAATTGAAATAAGACCAGCAGAAAAGCTTCCAGTTCGTGCATCCTGAATCCATGCTGAGAAACATCCTTGCGAAATGCTAATTTAATCCTACTGTACATGTTTTGCGTGACAACTGTGAAGACAGCAGAGTAGAGTATGAGGGTATAATGGTCGATCACGAAGATAGCAGTTCTTCACGTCGACCAGAGTGTGTAATCAAATTATTTTAAGGTAAAACTGATATTGTGCTTCTCGAATTCGCGCCTCTGCATCGAATAACAGTTAAACAACCTCATACCGTTTGCAAAATTACCGTTGCGTACCGAGCAACAGAATGCGACCGGTCAATGCGCGGTCACTCAAAGCCGCCCTGGTTCAACAAACGCGACCAGCCAAGACAGCTTCTATCCAATACAAGCCGGACGTCGCTCTCTCTATATGCAAGGACAAACTTTATTAAGAAGCCAGAAACATCAAAATCAGGGAAATTTGCCTGATAGTGCGAGATCTTCAATTGCGGAACTAGATCTAAAATCCGAATGATGACCTGCCAAGTCTTTTCTTATCACAAAGCGGGGATTTTCTCCAACGGTTGGCTTGGCGTGTCTGTTCATGACGGCCATTATATGCGAAAAGAAGCCGATCTATCCCGGTTCCTTGTCATTGTTGAGAAGGGATTGATGTTGGTTGGCGATTGAGTGTCAATTGTCTTGCATTCGGTGGAGCAGGATCTAACCATAAATCTATGCTTGATAATAAACGACGGAGAAAAGAATGTCTCCGCGAGTCGTTTCTCCAAAGGTTACTCCACCTCAACAAGGGATCCCTCAACTTTATTTCCCGTGGGAACACAACTAGTGCAAGGTTGCACAACCCGCGGCCTTGGCAGTGGAGAGACACTTTCTCCCGCGGGTACAACAACAAATGTCTTCTCTCTAGTATTCCGCATTGGTAAAAGATTGGCATTCGCTTGACGCATAATACTCACGCGATGCCCAGGCCAAGAATTCCATGAAGCTTAACGTCAATTTCTCTTTGACATGCTTTTACAAAGACATTGGCCACTGTGGTGTTGACGGGAATAATCCCTGTAAATGCCCAGACGGGAATGTACGAAGTGGCCAAACAGGAGGCATCATATCGCTTGGCACGGGAAGACTTCTTTTTTTTTTTTTTTTTT